>NW_027618701.1:0-64000 GCF_964187855.1 Myxine glutinosa
TAAAAAACCACTTTTCGCACTTATGTTGGTGCAGGAAACCACTTTTGCACTTGTATTACTGTGGAAAAAACACTTTTCGCACATGTGTTAGTGTTGAAAAACCACTTTTCGCACTTGTGTTGGTGCAGGAAACCACTTTTGCACTTGTATTGGTGTGGAAAAACCACTTTTCGCACTTGTGTTAGTGTTGAAAAACCACTTTTCGCACTTGTGTTAGTGTTGAAAAACCACTTTTCGCACTTGTGTTAGTGTTGAAAAACCACTTTTCGCACTTGTGTTGGTGCAGGAAACCACTTTTGCAGTTGTATTAGTGTGGAAAAAACACTTTTTGCACTTGTGATAGTGTTGAAAAACCACTTTTCGCACTTATGTTAGTGTTGAAAAACCACTTTTTGCACTTGTGATAGTGTTGAAAAACCACTTTTGCACTTGTATTCTTGTGGAAAACCACTTTTCGCACTTGTGTTAGTGTTGAAAAACCACTTTTTGCACTTGTGATAGTGTTGAAAAACCACTTTTGCACTTGTATTAGTGTGGAAAAACCACTTTTCGCACTTGTGTTGGTGCAGGAAACCACTTTTGCAATTGTATTAGTGTTGAAAAACCACTTTTCGCACTTGTGTTAGTGTTGAAAAACCACTTTTCGCACTTGTGTTGGTGCAGGAAACCACTTTTGCAATTGTATTAGTGTGGAAAAACCACTTTTCACACTTGTGTTATTGTTGAAAAACCACTTTTCGCACTTGTGTTCATGTTGAAATACCACTTTTCGCACTTGTGTTAGTGTTGAAAAACCACTTTTCGCACTTGTGTTGGTGCAGGAAACCACTTTTGCACTTGTATTAGTGTGGAAAAATCACTTTTCGCACTTGTGTTAGTGTTGAAAAACCACTTTTCGCACTTGTGTTGGTGTTGAAAAACCACTTTTCGCACTTGTGTTAGTGTTGAAAAACCACTTTTCGCACTTGTGTTGGTGCAGGAAACCACTTTTGCACTTGTATTAGTGTGGAAAAAACACTTTTTGCACTTGTGATAGTGTTGAAAAACAACTTTTCGCACTTGTGTTAGTGTTGAAAAAGCACTTTTTGCACTTTTGATAGTGTTGAAAAACCACTTTTGCACTTGTATTAGTGTGGAAAAACCACTTTTCGCACTTGTGTTAGTGTTGAAAAACCACTTTTCGCACTTGTGTTAGTGTTGAAAAACCACTTTTCGCACTTGTGTTGATGCAGGAAACCACTTTTGCACTTGTATTAGTGTGGAAAAAAACACTTTTTGCACTTGTGTTAGTGTTGAAAAACCACTTTTCGCACTTGTGTTGGTGCAGGAAACCACTTTTGCAATTGTATTAGTGTGGAAAAACCACTTTTCGCACTTGTGTTAGTGTTGAAAAACCACTTTTCGCACTTGTGTTCATGTTGAAATACCACTTTTCGCACTTGTGTTAGTGTTGAAAAACCACTCTTCGCACTTGTGTTGGTGCAGGAAACCACTTTTGCACTTGTATTAGTGTGGAAAAACACTTTTTGCACTTGTGATAGTGTTGAAAAACCACTTTTCGCACTTGTGTTGGTGCAGGAAACCACTTTTGCACTTGTATTAGTGTGGAAAAAAACACTTTTTGCACTTGTGATAGTGTTGTAAAACCACTTTTCGCACTTGTGTTGGTGCAGGAAACCACTTTTGCACTTGTATTAGTGTGGAAAAAACACTTTTTGCACCTGTGTTAGTGTTGAAAAACCACTTTTCGCACTTGTGTTAGTGTTGAAAAACCACTTTTCGCACTTGTGTTGGTGCAGGAAACCACTTTTGCACTTGTATTAGTGTGGAAAAAACACTTTTTGCACTTGTGATAGTGTTGAAAAACCACTTTTTGCACTTATGTTAGTGTTGAAAAACCACTTTTCGCACTTGTGTTGGTGCAGGAAACCACTTTTGCAATTGTATTAGTGTGGAAAAACCACTTTTCGCACTTGTGTTAGTGTTGAAAAACCACTTTTCGCACTTGTGTTAGTGTTGAAATACCACTTTTCGCACTTGTGTTAGCATTGAAAAACCACTTTTCGCACTTGTGTTGGTGCAGGAAACCACTTTTGCACTTGTATTGGTGTGGAAAAAACACTTTTTGCACTTCTGTTAGTGTTGAAAAACCACTTTTCGCACTTGTGTTAGTGTTGAAAAACCACTTTTCGCACTTGTGTTGGTGCAGGAAACCACTTTTGCACTTGTATTAGTGTGGAAAAAACACTTTTTGCACTTGTGATAGTGTTGAAAAACCACTTTTCGCACTTGTGTTAGTGTTGAAAAGCCACTTTTCGCACTTGTGTTGTTGCAGGAAACCACTTTTGCACTTGTATTAGTGTGGAAAAAACACTTTTTGCACTTGTGATAGTGTTGAAAAACCACTTTTCGCACTTGTGTTAGTGTTAAAAAACCACTTTTCGCACTTATGTTGGTGCAGGAAACCACTTTTGCACTTGTATTACTGTGGAAAAAACACTTTTCGCACATGTGTTAGTGTTGAAAAACCACTTTTCGCACTTGTGTTGGTGCAGGAAACCACTTTTGCACTTGTATTGGTGTGGAAAAACCACTTTTCGCACTTGTGTTAGTGTTGAAAAACCACTTTTCGCACTTGTGTTAGTGTTGAAAAACCACTTTTCGCACTTGTGTTAGTGTTGAAAAACCACGTTTCGCACTTGTGTTGATGCAGGAAACCACTTTTGCAGTTGTATTAGTGTGGAAAAAACACTTTTTGCACTTGTGATAGTGTTGAAAAACCACTTTTCGCACTTATGTTAGTGTTGAAAAACCACTTTTTGCACTTGTGATAGTGTTGAAAAACCACTTTTGCACTTGTGTTAGTGTTGAAAAACCACTTTTTGCACTTGTGATAGTGTTGAAAAACCACTTTTGCACTTGTATTAGTGTGGAAAAACCACTTTTCGCACTTGTGTTGGTGCAGGAAACCACTTTTGCAATTGTATTAGTGTTGAAAAACCACTTTTCGCACTTGTGTTAGTGTTGAAAAACCACTTTTCGCACTTGTGTTGGTGCAGGAAACCACTTTTGCAATTGTATTAGTGTGGAAAAACCACTTTTCACACTTGTGTTAGTGTTGAAAAACCACTTTTCGCACTTGTGTTCATGTTGAAATACCACTTTTCGCACTTGTGTTAGTGTTGAAAAACCACTTTTCGCACTTGTGTTGGTGCAGGAAACCACTTTTGCACTTGTATTAGTGTGGAAAAAACACTTTTTGCACTTGTGATAGTGTTGAAAAACCACTTTTTGCACTTGTGTTAGTGTTGAAAAACCACTTTTCGCACTTGTGTTGGTGCAGGAAACCACTTTTGCACTTGTATTAGTGTGGAAAAAAACACTTTTTGCACTTGTGATAGTGTTGTAAAACCACTTTTTGCACTTGTGTTAGTGTTGAAAAACCACTTTTCGCACTTGTGTTGGTGCAGGAACCCACTTTTGCAATTGTATTAGTGTGGGAAAACCACTTTTCGCACTTGTGTTAGTGTTGAAAAACCACTTTTCGCACTTGTGTTAGTGTTGAAATACCACTTTTCGCACTTGTGTTAGTGTTGAAAAACCACTTTTCGCACTTGTGTTGGTGCAGGAAACCACTTTTGCACTTGTATTAGTGTGGAAAAAACACTTTTTGCACCTGTGTTAGTGTTGAAAAACCACATTTCGCACTTGTGTTAGTGTTGAAAAACCACTTTTCGCACTTGTGTTGGTGCAGGAAACCACTTTTGCACTTGTATTAGTGTGGAAAAAACACTTTTTGCACTTGTGATAGTGTTGAAAAACCACTTTTTGCACTTGTGTTAGTGTTGAAAAACCACTTTTCGCACTTGTGTTGGTGCAGGAAACCACTTTTGCAATTGTATTAGTGTGGAAAAACCACTTTTCGCACTTGTGTTAGTGTTGAAAAACCACTTTTCGCACTTGTGTTAGTGTTGAAATACCACTTTTCGCACTTGTGTTAGCGTTGAAAAACCACTTTTCGCACTTGTGTTGGTGCAGGAAACCACTTTTGCACTTGTATTGGTGTGGAAAAAACACTTTTTGCACTTCTGTTAGTGTTGAAAAACCACTTTTCGCACTTGTGTTAGTGTTGAAAAACCACTTTTCGCACTTGTGTTGGTGCAGGAAACCACTTTTGCACTTGTATTAGTGTGGAAAAAACACTTTTTGCACTTGTGATAGTGTTGAAAAACCACTTTTCGCACTTGTGTTAGTGTTGAAAAACCACTTTTCGCACTTGTGTTGGTGCAGGAAACCACTTTTGCACTTGTATTAGTGTGGAAAAATCACTTTTCGCACTTGTGTTAGTGTTGAAAAACCACTTTTCGCACTTGTGTTGGTGTTGAAAAACCACTTTTCGCACTTGTGTTAGTGTTGAAAAACCACTTTTCGCACTTGTGTTGGTGCAGGAAACCACTTTTGCACTTGTATTAGTGTGGAAAAAACACTTTTTGCACTTGTGATAGTGTTGAAAAACAACTTTTCGCACTTGTGTTAGTGTTGAAAAACCACTTTTTGCACTTGTGATAGTGTTGATAAACCACTTTTGCACTTGTATTAGTGTGGCAAAACCACTTTTCGCACTTGTGTTAGTGTTGAAAAAGCACTTTTTGCACTTTTGATAGTGTTGAAAAACCACTTTTGCACTTGTATTAGTGTGGAAAAACCACTTTTCGCACTTGTGTTAGTGTTGAAAAACCACTTTTCGCACTTGTGTTAGTGTTGAAAAACCACTTTTCGCACTTGTGTTGATGCAGGAAACCACTTTTGCACTTGTATTAGTGTGGAAAAACCACTTTTCGCACTTGTGTTAGTGTTGAAAAACCACTTTTCGCACTTGTGTTGGTGTTGAAAAACCACTTTTCGCACTTGTGTTAGTGTTGAAAAACCACTTTTCGCACTTGTGTTGGTGCAGGAAACCACTTTTGCACTTGTATTAGTGTGGAAAAAACACTTTTTGCACTTGTGATAGTGTTGAAAAACAACTTTTCGCACTTGTGTTAGTGTTGAAAAACCACTTTTTGCACTTGTGATAGTGTTGAAAAACCACTTTTGCACTTGTATTAGTGTGGAAAAACCACTTTTCACACTTGTGTTAGTGTTGAAAAAGCACTTTTTGCACTTTTGATAGTGTTGAAAAACCACTTTTGCACTTGTATTAGTGTGGAAAAACCACTTTTCGCACTTGTGTTAGTGTTGAAAAACCACTTTTCTCACTTGTGTTAGTGTTGAAAAACCACTTTTCGCACTTGTGTTGATGCAGGAAACCACTTTTGCACTTGTATTAGTGTGGAAAAAACACTTTTTGCACTTATGATAGTGTTGAAAAACCACTTTTCGCACTTGTGTTAGTGTTGAAATACCACTTTTCGCACTTGTGTTAGCGTTGAAAAACCACTTTTCGCACTTGTGTTGGTGCAGGAAACCACTTTTGCACTTGTATTGGTGTGGAAAAACCACTTTTCGCACTTGTGTTAGTGTTGAAAAACCACTTTTCGCACTTGTGTTAGTGTTGAAAAACCACTTTTCGCACTTGTGTTAGTGTTGAAAAACCACTTTTCGCACTTGTGTTGGTGCAGGAAACCACTTTTGCAGTTGTATTAGTGTGGAAAAAACACTTTTTGCACTTGTGATAGTGTTGAAAAACCACTTTTCGCACTTATGTTAGTGTTGAAAAACCACTTTTTGCACTTGTGATAGTGTTGAAAAACAACTTTTCGCACTTGTGTTAGTGTTGAAAAACCACTTTTTGCACTTGTGATAGTGTTGAAAAACCACTTTTGTACTTGTATTAGTGTGGAAAAACCACTTTTCACACTTGTGTTAGTGTTGAAAAAGCACTTTTTGCACTTTTGATAGTGTTGAAAAACCACTTTTGCACTTGTATTAGTGTGGAAAAACCACTTTTCGCACTTGTGTTAGTGTTGAAAAACCACTTTTCGCACTTGTGTTAGTGTTGAAAAACCACTTTTCGCACTTGTGTTGATGCAGGAAACCACTTTTGCACTTGTATTAGTGTGGAAAAAACACTTTTTGCACTTGTGATAGTGTTGAAAAACCACTTTTTGCACTTGTGTTAGTGTTGAAATACCACTTTTCGCACTTGTGTTAGCGTTGAAAAACCACTTTTCGCACTTGTGTTGGTGCAGGAAACCACTTTTGCACTTGTATTGGTGTGGAAAAACCACTTTTCGCACTTGTGTTAGTGTTGAAAAACCACTTTTCGCACTTATGTTGGTGCAGGAAACCACTTTTGCACTTGTATTACTGTGGAAAAAACACTTTTCGCACATGTGTTAGTGTTGAAAAACCACTTTCCGCACTTGTGTTGGTGCAGGAAACCACTTTTGCACTTGTATTGGTGTGGAAAAACCACTTTTCGCATTTGTGTTAGTGTTGAAAAACCACTTTTCGCACTTGTGTTAGTGTTGAAAAACCACTTTTCGCACTTGTGTTAGTGTTGAAAAACCACTTTTCGCACTTGTGTTGGTGCAGGAAACCACTTTTGCAGTTGTATTAGTGTGGAAAAAACACTTTTTGCACTTGTGATAGTGTTGAAAAACCACTTTTTGCACTTATGTTAGTGTTGAAAAACCACTTTTTGCACTTGTGATAGTGTTGAAAAACCACTTTTGCACTTGTATTCGTGTGGAAAAACCACTTTTCGCACTTGTGTTAGTGTTGAAAAACCACTTTTCGCACTTGTGTTAGTGTTGAAAAACCACTTTTCGCACTTGTGTTGATGCAGGAAACCACTTTTGCACTTGTATTAGTGTGGACAAAACACTTTTTGCACTTGTGTTAGTGTTGAAAAACCACTTTTCGCACTTGTGTTGGTGCAGGAAACCACTTTTGCAATTGTATTAGTGTGGAAAAACCACTTTTCGCACTTGTGTTAGTGTTGAAAAACCACTTTTCGCACTTGTGTTAGTGTTGAAATACCACTTTTCACACTTGTGTTAGCGTTGAAAAACCACTTTTCGCACTTGTGTTGGTGCAGGAAACCACTTTTGCACTTGTATTGGTGTGGAAAAAACACTTTTTGCACTTCTGTTAGTGTTGAAAAACCACTTTTCGCACTTGTGTTAGTGTTGAAAAACCACTTTTCGCACTTGTGTTGGTGCAGGAAACCACTTTTGCACTTGTATTAGTGTGGAAAAAACACTTTTTGCACTTGTGATAGTGTTGAAAAACCACTTTTCGCACTTGTGTTAGTGTTGAAAAGCCACTTTTCGCACTTGTGTTGGTGCAGGAAACCACTTTTGCACTTGTATTAGTGTGGAAAAACCACTTTTCGCACTTGTGTTAGTGTTGAAAAACCACTTTTCGCACTTGTGTTGGTGTTGAAAAACCACTTTTCGCACTTGTGTTAGTGTTGAAAAACCACTTTTCGCACTTGTGTTGGTGCAGGAAACCACTTTTGCACTTGTATTAGTGTGGAAAAAACACTTTTTGCACTTGTGATAGTGTTGAAAAACCACTTTTTGCACTTGTGTTAGTGTTGAAAAACCACTTTTCGCACTTGTGTTGGTGCAGGAACCCACTTTTGCAATTGTATTAGTGTGGGAAAACCACTTTTCGCACTTGTGTTAGTGTTGAAAAACCACTTTTCGCACTTGTGTTAGTGTTGAAATACCACTTTTCGCACTTGTGTTAGTGTTGAAAAACCACTTTTTGCACTTGTGTTGGTGCAGGAAACCACTTTTGCACTTGTATTAGTGTGGAAAAAACACTTTTTGCACCTGTGTTAGTGTTGAAAAACCACATTTCGCACTTGTGTTAGTGTTGAAAAACCACTTTTCGCACTTGTGTTGGTGCAGGAAACCACTTTTGCACTTGTATTAGTGTGGAAAAAACACTTTTTTCACTTGTGATAGTGTTGAAAAACCACTTTTTGCACTTGTGTTAGTGTTGAAAAACCACTTTTCGCACTTGTGTTGGTGCAGGAAACCACTTTTGCAATTGTATTAGTGTGGAAAAACCACTTTTCGCACTTGTGTTAGTGTTGAAAAAACACTTTTCGCACTTGTGTTAGTGTTGAAATACCACTTTTCGCACTTGTGTTAGCGTTGAAAAACCACTTTTCGCGCTTGTGTTGGTGCAGGAAACCACTTTTGCACTTGTATTGGTGTGGAAAAAACACTTTTTGCACTTCTGTTAGTGTTGAAAAACCACTTTTCGCACTTGTGTTAGTGTTGAAAAACCACTTTTCGCACTTGTGTTGGTGCAGGAAACCACTTTTGCAGTTGTATTAGTGTGGAAAAAACACTTTTTGCACTTGTGATAGTGTTGAAAAACCACTTTTCGCACTTATGTTAGTGTTGAAAAACCACTTTTTGCACTTGTGATAGTGTTGAAAAACCACTTTTGCACTTGTGTTAGTGTTGAAAAACCACTTTTTGCACTTGTGATAGTGTTGAAAAACCACTTTTGCACTTGTATTAGTGTGGAAAAACCACTTTTCGCACTTGTGTTGGTGCAGGAAACCACTTTTGCAATTGTATTAGTGTTGAAAAACCACTTTTCGCACTTGTGTTAGTGTTGAAAAACCACTTTTCGCACTTGTGTTGGTGCAGGAAACCACTTTTGCAATTGTATTAGTGTGGAAAAACCACTTTTCACACTTGTGTTAGTGTTGAAAAACCACTTTTCGCACTTGTGTTCATGTTGAAATACCACTTTTCGCACTTGTGTTAGTGTTGAAAAACCACTTTTCGCACTTGTGTTGGTGCAGGAAACCACTTTTGCACTTGTATTAGTGTGGAAAAAACACTTTTTGCACTTGTGATAGTGTTGAAAAACCACTTTTTGCACTTGTGTTAGTGTTGAAAAACCACTTTTCGCACTTGTGTTGGTGCAGGAAACCACTTTTGCACTTGTATTAGTGTGGAAAAAAACACTTTTTGCACTTGTGATAGTGTTGTAAAACCACTTTTTGCACTTGTGTTAGTGTTGAAAAACCACTTTTCGCACTTGTGTTGGTGCAGGAACCCACTTTTGCAATTGTATTAGTGTGGGAAAACCACTTTTCGCACTTGTGTTAGTGTTGAAAAACCACTTTTCGCACTTGTGTTAGTGTTGAAATACCACTTTTCGCACTTGTGTTAGTGTTGAAAAACCACTTTTCGCACTTGTGTTGGTGCAGGAAACCACTTTTGCACTTGTATTAGTGTGGAAAAAACACTTTTTGCACCTGTGTTAGTGTTGAAAAACCACATTTCGCACTTGTGTTAGTGTTGAAAAACCACTTTTCGCACTTGTGTTGGTGCAGGAAACCACTTTTGCACTTGTATTAGTGTGGAAAAAACACTTTTTGCACTTGTGATAGTGTTGAAAAACCACTTTTTGCACTTGTGTTAGTGTTGAAAAACCACTTTTCGCACTTGTGTTGGTGCAGGAAACCACTTTTGCAATTGTATTAGTGTGGAAAAACCACTTTTCGCACTTGTGTTAGTGTTGAAAAACCACTTTTCGCCCTTGTGTTAGTGTTGAAATACCACTTTTCGCACTTGTGTTAGCGTTGAAAAACCACTTTTCGCACTTGTGTTGGTGCAGGAAACCACTTTTGCACTTGTATTGGTGTGGAAAAAACACTTTTTGCACTTCTGTTAGTGTTGAAAAACCACTTTTCGCACTTGTGTTAGTGTTGAAAAACCACTTTTCGCACTTGTGTTGGTGCAGGAAACCACTTTTGCACTTGTATTAGTGTGGAAAAAACACTTTTTGCACTTGTGATAGTGTTGAAAAACCACTTTTCGCACTTGTGTTAGTGTTGAAAAACCACTTTTCGCACTTGTGTTGGTGCAGGAAACCACTTTTGCACTTGTATTAGTGTGGAAAAATCACTTTTCGCACTTGTGTTAGTGTTGAAAAACCACTTTTCGCACTTGTGTTGGTGTTGAAAAACCACTTTTCGCACTTGTGTTAGTGTTGAAAAACCACTTTTCGCACTTGTGTTGGTGCAGGAAACCACTTTTGCACTTGTATTAGTGTGGAAAAAACACTTTTTGCACTTGTGATAGTGTTGAAAAACAACTTTTCGCACTTGTGTTAGTGTTGAAAAACCACTTTTTGCACTTGTGATAGTGTTGATAAACCACTTTTGCACTTGTATTAGTGTGGCAAAACCACTTTTCGCACTTGTGTTAGTGTTGAAAAAGCACTTTTTGCACTTTTGATAGTGTTGAAAAACCACTTTTGCACTTGTATTAGTGTGGAAAAACCACTTTTCGCACTTGTGTTAGTGTTGAAAAACCACTTTTCGCACTTGTGTTAGTGTTGAAAAACCACTTTTCGCACTCGTGTTGATGCAGGAAACCACTTTTGCACTTGTATTAGTGTGGAAAAACCACTTTTCGCACTTGTGTTAGTGTTGAAAAACCACTTTTCGCACTTGTGTTGGTGTTGAAAAACCACTTTTCGCACTTGTGTTAGTGTTGAAAAACCACTTTTCGCACTTGTGTTGGTGCAGGAAACCACTTTTGCACTTGTATTAGTGTGGAAAAAACACTTTTTGCACTTGTGATAGTGTTGAAAAACCACTTTTCGCACTTGTGTTGGTGTTGAAAAACCACTTTTCACACTTGTGTTAGTGTTGAAAAAGCACTTTTTGCACTTTTGATAGTGTTGAAAAACCACTTTTGCACTTGTATTAGTGTGGAAAAACCACTTTTCGCACTTGTGTTAGTGTTGAAAAACCACTTTTCTCACTTGTGTTAGTGTTGAAAAACCACTTTTCGCACTTGTGTTGATGCAGGAAACCACTTTTGCACTTGTATTAGTGTGGAAAAAACACTTTTTGCACTTATGATAGTGTTGAAAAACCACTTTTCGCACTTGTGTTAGTGTTGAAATACCACTTTTCGCACTTGTGTTAGCGTTGAAAAACCACTTTTCGCACTTGTGTTGGTGCAGGAAACCACTTTTGCACTTGTATTGGTGTGGAAAAACCACTTTTCGCACTTGTGTTAGTGTTGAAAAACCACTTTTCGCACTTGTGTTAGTGTTGAAAAACTACTTTTCGCACTTGTGTTAGTGTTGAAAAACCACTTTTCGCACTTGTGTTGGTGCAGGAAACCACTTTTGCAGTTGTATTAGTGTGGAAAAAACACTTTTTGCACTTGTGATAGTGTTGAAAAACCACTTTTCGCACTTATGTTAGTGTTGAAAAACCACTTTTTGCACTTGTGATAGTGTTGAAAAACAACTTTTCGCACTTGTGTTAGTGTTGAAAAACCACTTTTTGCACTTGTGATAGTGTTGAAAAACCACTTTTGTACTTGTATTAGTGTGGAAAAACCACTTTTCACACTTGTGTTAGTGTTGAAAAAGCACTTTTTGCACTTTTGATAGTGTTGAAAAACCACTTTTGCACTTGTATTAGTGTGGAAAAACCACTTTTCGCACTTGTGTTAGTGTTGAAAAACCACTTTTCGCACTTGTGTTAGTGTTGAAAAACCACTTTTCGCACTTGTGTTGATGCAGGAAACCACTTTTGCACTTGTGATAGTGTTGAAAAACAACTTTTCGCACTTGTGTTAGTGTTGAAAAACCACTTTTTGCACTTGTGATAGTGTTGAAAAACCACTTTTGCACTTGTATTAGTGTGGAAAAACCACTTTTCACACTTGTGTTAGTGTTGAAAAAGCACTTTTTGCACTTTTGATAGTGTTGAAAAACCACTTTTGCACTTGTATTAGTGTGGAAAAACCACTTTTCGCACTTGTGTTAGTGTTGAAAAACCACTTTTCTCACTTGTGTTAGTGTTGAAAAACCACTTTTCGCACTTGTGTTGATGCAGGAAACCACTTTTGCACTTGTATTAGTGTGGAAAAAACACTTTTTGCACTTATGATAGTGTTGAAAAACCACTTTTCGCACTTGTGTTAGTGTTGAAATACCACTTTTCGCACTTGTGTTAGCGTTGAAAAACCACTTTTCGCACTTGTGTTGGTGCAGGAAACCACTTTTGCACTTGTATTGGTGTGGAAAAACCACTTTTCGCACTTGTGTTAGTGTTGAAAAACCACTTTTCGCACTTGTGTTAGTGTTGAAAAACTACTTTTCGCACTTGTGTTAGTGTTGAAAAACCACTTTTCGCACTTGTGTTGGTGCAGGAAACCACTTTTGCAGTTGTATTAGTGTGGAAAAAACACTTTTTGCACTTGTGATAGTGTTGAAAAACCACTTTTCGCACTTATGTTAGTGTTGAAAAACCACTTTTTGCACTTGTGATAGTGTTGAAAAACAACTTTTCGCACTTGTGTTAGTGTTGAAAAACCACTTTTTGCACTTGTGATAGTGTTGAAAAACCACTTTTGTACTTGTATTAGTGTGGAAAAACCACTTTTCACACTTGTGTTAGTGTTGAAAAAGCACTTTTTGCACTTTTGATAGTGTTGAAAAACCACTTTTGCACTTGTATTAGTGTGGAAAAACCACTTTTCGCACTTGTGTTAGTGTTGAAAAACCACTTTTCGCACTTGTGTTAGTGTTGAAAAACCACTTTTCGCACTTGTGTTGATGCAGGAAACCACTTTTGCACTTGTATTAGTGTGGAAAAAACACTTTTTGCACTTGTGATAGTGTTGAAAAACCACTTTTTGCACTTGTGTTAGTGTTGAAATACCACTTTTCGCACTTGTGTTAGCGTTGAAAAACCACTTTTCGCACTTGTGTTGGTGCAGGAAACCACTTTTGCACTTGTATTGGTGTGGAAAAACCACTTTTCGCACTTGTGTTAGTGTTGAAAAACCACTTTTCGCACTTATGTTGGTGCAGGAAACCACTTTTGCACTTGTATTACTGTGGAAAAAACACTTTTCGCACATGTGTTAGTGTTGAAAAACCACTTTCCGCACTTGTGTTGGTGCAGGAAACCACTTTTGCACTTGTATTGGTGTGGAAAAACCACTTTTCGCACTTGTGTTAGTGTTGAAAAACCACTTTTCGCACTTGTGTTAGTGTTGAAAAACCACTTTTCGCACTTGTGTTAGTGTTGAAAAACCACTTTTCGCACTTGTGTTGGTGCAGGAAACCACTTTTGCAGTTGTATTAGTGTGGAAAAAACACTTTTTGCACTTGTGATAGTGTTGAAAAACCACTTTTCGCACTTATGTTAGTGTTGAAAAACCACTTTTTGCACTTGTGATAGTGTTGAAAAACCACTTTTGCACTTGTATTCGTGTGGAAAAACCACTTTTCGCACTTGTGTTAGTGTTGAAAAACCACTTTTCGCACTTGTGTTAGTGTTGAAAAACCACTTTTCGCACTTGTGTTGATGCAGGAAACCACTTTTGCACTTGTATTAGTGTGGAAAAAACACTTTTTGCACTTGTGTTAGTGTTGAAAAACCACTTTTCGCACTTGTGTTGGTGCAGGAAACCACTTTTGCAATTGTATTAGTGTGGAAAAACCACTTTTCGCACTTGTGTTAGTGTTGAAAAACCACTTTTCGCACTTGTGTTAGTGTTGAAATACCACTTTTCACACTTGTGTTAGCGTTGAAAAACCACTTTTCGCACTTGTGTTGGTGCAGGAAACCACTTTTGCACTTGTATTGGTGTGGAAAAAACACTTTTTGCACTTCTGTTAGTGTTGAAAAACCACTTTTCGCACTTGTGTTAGTGTTGAAAAACCACTTTTCGCACTTGTGTTGGTGCAGGAAACCACTTTTGCACTTGTATTAGTGTGGAAAAACACTTTTTGCACTTGTGATAGTGTTGAAAAACCACTTTTCGCACTTGTGTTAGTGTTGAAAAGCCACTTTTCGCACTTGTGTTGGTGCAGGAAACCACTTTTGCACTTGTATTAGTGTGGAAAAACCACTTTTCGCACTTGTGTTAGTGTTGAAAAACCACTTTTCGCACTTGTGTTGGTGTTGAAAAACCACTTTTCGCACTTGTGTTAGTGTTGAAAAACCACTTTTCGCACTTGTGTTGGTGCAGGAAACCACTTTTGCACTTGTATTAGTGTGGAAAAAACACTTTTTGCACTTGTGATAGTGTTGAAAAACCACTTTTTGCACTTGTGTTAGTGTTGAAAAACCACTTTTCGCACTTGTGTTGGTGCAGGAACCCACTTTTGCAATTGTATTAGTGTGGGAAAACCACTTTTCGCACTTGTGTTAGTGTTGAAAAACCACTTTTCGCACTTGTGTTAGTGTTGAAATACCACTTTTCGCACTTGTGTTAGTGTTGAAAAACCACTTTTTGCACTTGTGTTGGTGCAGGAAACCACTTTTGCACTTGTATTAGTGTGGAAAAAACACTTTTTGCACCTGTGTTAGTGTTGAAAAACCACATTTCGCACTTGTGTTAGTGTTGAAAAACCACTTTTCGCACTTGTGTTGGTGCAGGAAACCACTTTTGCACTTGTATTAGTGTGGAAAAAACACTTTTTTCACTTGTGATAGTGTTGAAAAACCACTTTTTGCACTTGTGTTAGTGTTGAAAAACCACTTTTCGCACTTGTGTTGGTGCAGGAAACCACTTTTGCAATTGTATTAGTGTGGAAAAACCACTTTTCGCACTTGTGTTAGTGTTGAAAAACCACTTTTCGCACTTGTGTTAGTGTTGAAATACCACTTTTCGCACTTGTGTTAGCGTTGAAAAACCACTTTTCGCACTTGTGTTGGTGCAGGAAACCACTTTTGCACTTGTATTGGTGTGGAAAAAACACTTTTTGCACTTCTGTTAGTGTTGAAAAACCACTTTTCGCACTTGTGTTAGTGTTGAAAAACCACTTTTCGCACTTGTGTTGGTGCAGGAAACCACTTTTGCACTTGTATTAGTGTGGAAAAAACACTTTTTGCACTTGTGATAGTGTTGAAAAACCACTTTTCGCACTTGTGTTAGTGTTGAAAAACCACTTTTCGCACTTGTGTTGGTACAGGAAACCACTTTTGCACTTGTATTAGTGTGGAAAAATCACTTTTCGCACTTGTGTTAGTGTTGAAAAACCACTTTTTGCACTTGTGTTGGTGTTGAAAAACCACTTTTCGCACTTGTGTTAGTGTTGAAAAACCACTTTTCGCACTTGTGTTGGTGCAGGAAACCACTTTTGCACTTGTATTAGTGTGGAAAAAACACTTTTTGCACTTGTGATAGTGTTGAAAAACAACTTTTCGCACTTGTGTTAGTGTTGAAAAAGCACTTTTTGCACTTTTGATAGTGTTGAAAAACCACTTTTGCACTTGTATTAGTGTGGAAAAACCACTTTTCGCACTTGTGTTAGTGTTGAAAAACCACTTTTCGCACTTGTGTTAGTGTTGAAAAACCACTTTTCGCACTTGTGTTGATGCAGGAAACCACTTTTGCACTTGTATTAGTGTGGAAAAAACACTTTTTGCACTTGTGTTAGTGTTGAAAAACCACTTTTCGCACTTGTGTTGGTGCAGGAAACCACTTTTGCAATTGTATTAGTGTGGAAAAACCACTTTTCGCACTTGTGTTAGTGTTGAAGAACCACTTTTCGCACTTGTGTTCATGTTGAAATACCACTTTTCGCACTTGTGTTAGTGTTGAAAAACCACTTTTCGCACTTGTGTTGGTGCAGGAAACCACTTTTGCACTTGTATTAGTGTGGAAAAAACACTTTTTGCACTTGTGATAGTGTTGAAAAACCACTTTTCGCACTTGTGTTGGTGCAGGAAACCACTTTTGCACTTGTATTAGTGTGGAAAAAAACACTTTTTGCACTTGTGATAGTGTTGTAAAACCACTTTTCGCACTTGTGTTGGTGCAGGAAACCACTTTTGCACTTGTATTAGTGTGGAAAAAACACTTTTTGCACCTGTGTTAGTGTTGAAAAACCACTTTTCGCACTTGTGTTAGTGTTGAAAAACCACTTTTCGCACTTGTGTTGGTGCAGGAAACCACTTTTGCACTTGTATTAGTGTGGAAAAAACACTTTTTGCACTTGTGATAGTGTTGAAAAACCACTTTTTGCACTTATGTTAGTGTTGAAAAACCACTTTTCGCACTTGTGTTGGTGCAGGAAACCACTTTTGCAATTGTATTAGTGTGGAAAAACCACTTTTCGCACTTGTGTTAGTGTTGAAAAACCACTTTTCGCACTTGTGTTAGTGTTGAAATACCACTTTTCGCACTTGTGTTAGCGTTGAAAAACCACTTTTCGCACTTGTGTTGGTGCAGGAAACCACTTTTGCACTTGTATTGGTGTGGAAAAAACACTTTTTGCACTTCTGTTAGTGTTGAAAAACCACTTTTCGCACTTGTGTTAGTGTTGAAAAACCACTTTTCGCACTTGTGTTGGTGCAGGAAACCACTTTTGCACTTGTATTAGTGTGGAAAAAACACTTTTTGCACTTGTGATAGTGTTGAAAAACCACTTTTCGCACTTGTGTTAGTGTTGAAAAGCCACTTTTCGCACTTGTGTTGGTGCAGGAAACCACTTTTGCACTTGTATTAGTGTGGAAAAAACACTTTTTGCACTTGTGATAGTGTTGAAAAACCACTTTTCGCACTTGTGTTAGTGTTAAAAAACCACTTTTCGCACTTATGTTGGTGCAGGAAACCACTTTTGCACTTGTATTACTGTGGAAAAAACACTTTTCGCACATGTGTTAGTGTTGAAAAACCACTTTTCGCACTTGTGTTGGTGCAGGAAACCACTTTTGCACTTGTATTGGTGTGGAAAAACCACTTTTCGCACTTGTGTTAGTGTTGAAAAACCACTTTTCGCACTTGTGTTAGTGTTGAAAAACCACTTTTCGCACTTGTGTTAGTGTTGAAAAACCACTTTTCGCACTTGTGTTGGTGCAGGAAACCACTTTTGCAGTTGTATTAGTGTGGAAAAAACACTTTTTGCACTTGTATTCGTGTGGAAAAACCACTTTTCGCACTTGTGTTAGTGTTGAAAAACCACTTTTCGCACTTGTGTTAGTGTTGAAAAACCACTTTTCGCACTTGTGTTGATGCAGGAAACCACTTTTGCACTTGTATTAGTGTGGAAAAAACACTTTTTGCACTTGTGTTAGTGTTGAAAAACCACTTTTCGCACTTGTGTTGGTGCAGGAAACCACTTTTGCAATTGTATTAGTGTGGAAAAACCACTTTTCGCACTTGTGTTAGTGTTGAAAAACCACTTTTCGCACTTGTGTTAGTGTTGAAATACCACTTTTCACACTTGTGTTAGCGTTGAAAAACCACTTTTCGCACTTGTGTTGGTGCAGGAAACCACTTTTGCACTTGTATTGGTGTGGAAAAAACACTTTTTGCACTTCTGTTAGTGTTGAAAAACCACTTTTCGCACTTGTGTTAGTGTTGAAAAACCACTTTTCGCACTTGTGTTGGTGCAGGAAACCACTTTTGCACTTGTATTAGTGTGGAAAAACACTTTTTGCACTTGTGATAGTGTTGAAAAACCACTTTTCGCACTTGTGTTAGTGTTGAAAAGCCACTTTTCGCACTTGTGTTGGTGCAGGAAACCACTTTTGCACTTGTATTAGTGTGGAAAAACCACTTTTCGCACTTGTGTTAGTGTTGAAAAACCACTTTTCGCACTTGTGTTGGTGTTGAAAAACCACTTTTCGCACTTGTGTTAGTGTTGAAAAACCACTTTTCGCACTTGTGTTGGTGCAGGAAACCACTTTTGCACTTGTATTAGTGTGGAAAAAACACTTTTTGCACTTGTGATAGTGTTGAAAAACCACTTTTTGCACTTGTGTTAGTGTTGAAAAACCACTTTTCGCACTTGTGTTGGTGCAGGAACCCACTTTTGCAATTGTATTAGTGTGGGAAAACCACTTTTCGCACTTGTGTTAGTGTTGAAAAACCACTTTTCGCACTTGTGTTAGTGTTGAAATACCACTTTTCGCACTTGTGTTAGTGTTGAAAAACCACTTTTGCACTTGTGTTGGTGCAGGAAACCACTTTTGCACTTGTATTAGTGTGGAAAAAACACTTTTTGCACCTGTGTTAGTGTTGAAAAACCACATTTCGCACTTGTGTTAGTGTTGAAAAACCACTTTTCGCACTTGTGTTGGTGCAGGAAACCACTTTTGCACTTGTATTAGTGTGGAAAAAACACTTTTTTCACTTGTGATAGTGTTGAAAAACCACTTTTTGCACTTGTGTTAGTGTTGAAAAACCACTTTTCGCACTTGTGTTGGTGCAGGAAACCACTTTTGCAATTGTATTAGTGTGGAAAAACCACTTTTCGCACTTGTGTTAGTGTTGAAAAACCACTTTTCGCACTTGTGTTAGTGTTGAAATACCACTTTTCGCACTTGTGTTAGCGTTGAAAAACCACTTTTCGCACTTGTGTTGGTGCAGGAAACCACTTTTGCACTTGTATTAGTGTGGAAAAAAACACTTTTTGCACTTGTGATAGTGTTGTAAAACCACTTTTTGCACTTGTGTTAGTGTTGAAAAACCACTTTTCGCACTTGTGTTGGTGCAGGAACCCACTTTTGCAATTGTATTAGTGTGGGAAAACCACTTTTCGCACTTGTGTTAGTGTTGAAAAACCACTTTTCGCACTTGTGTTAGTGTTGAAATACCACTTTTCGCACTTGTGTTAGTGTTGAAAAACCACTTTTCGCACTTGTGTTGGTGCAGGAAACCACTTTTGCACTTGTATTAGTGTGGAAAAAACACTTTTTGCACCTGTGTTAGTGTTGAAAAACCACATTTCGCACTTGTGTTAGTGTTGAAAAACCACTTTTCGCACTTGTGTTGGTGCAGGAAACCACTTTTGCACTTGTATTAGTGTGGAAAAAACACTTTTTGCACTTGTGATAGTGTTGAAAAACCACTTTTTGCACTTGTGTTAGTGTTGAAAAACCACTTTTCGCACTTGTGTTGGTGCAGGAAACCACTTTTGCAATTGTATTAGTGTGGAAAAACCACTTTTCGCACTTGTGTTAGTGTTGAAAAACCACTTTTCGCCCTTGTGTTAGTGTTGAAATACCACTTTTCGCACTTGTGTTAGCGTTGAAAAACCACTTTTCGCACTTGTGTTGGTGCAGGAAACCACTTTTGCACTTGTATTGGTGTGGAAAAAACACTTTTTGCACTTCTGTTAGTGTTGAAAAACCACTTTTCGCACTTGTGTTAGTGTTGAAAAACCACTTTTCGCACTTGTGTTGGTGCAGGAAACCACTTTTGCACTTGTATTAGTGTGGAAAAAACACTTTTTGCACTTGTGATAGTGTTGAAAAACCACTTTTCGCACTTGTGTTAGTGTTGAAAAACCACTTTTCGCACTTGTGTTGGTGCAGGAAACCACTTTTGCACTTGTATTAGTGTGGAAAAATCACTTTTCGCACTTGTGTTAGTGTTGAAAAACCACTTTTCGCACTTGTGTTGGTGTTGAAAAACCACTTTTCGCACTTGTGTTAGTGTTGAAAAACCACTTTTCGCACTTGTGTTGGTGCAGGAAACCACTTTTGCACTTGTATTAGTGTGGAAAAAACACTTTTTGCACTTGTGATAGTGTTGAAAAACAACTTTTCGCACTTGTGTTAGTGTTGAAAAACCACTTTTTGCACTTGTGATAGTGTTGATAAACCACTTTTGCACTTGTATTAGTGTGGCAAAACCACTTTTCGCACTTGTGTTAGTGTTGAAAAAGCACTTTTTGCACTTTTGATAGTGTTGAAAAACCACTTTTGCACTTGTATTAGTGTGGAAAAACCACTTTTCGCACTTGTGTTAGTGTTGAAAAACCACTTTTCGCACTTGTGTTAGTGTTGAAAAACCACTTTTCGCACTCGTGTTGATGCAGGAAACCACTTTTGCACTTGTATTAGTGTGGAAAAACCACTTTTCGCACTTGTGTTAGTGTTGAAAAACCACTTTTCGCACTTGTGTTGGTGTTGAAAAACCACTTTTCGCACTTGTGTTAGTGTTGAAAAACCACTTTTCGCACTTGTGTTGGTGCAGGAAACCACTTTTGCACTTGTATTAGTGTGGAAAAAACACTTTTTGCACTTGTGATAGTGTTGAAAAACCACTTTTCGCACTTGTGTTGGTGTTGAAAAACCACTTTTCACACTTGTGTTAGTGTTGAAAAAGCACTTTTTGCACTTTTGATAGTGTTGAAAAACCACTTTTGCACTTGTATTAGTGTGGAAAAACCACTTTTCGCACTTGTGTTAGTGTTGAAAAACCACTTTTCTCACTTGTGTTAGTGTTGAAAAACCACTTTTCGCACTTGTGTTGATGCAGGAAACCACTTTTGCACTTGTATTAGTGTGGAAAAAACACTTTTTGCACTTATGATAGTGTTGAAAAACCACTTTTCGCACTTGTGTTAGTGTTGAAATACCACTTTTCGCACTTGTGTTAGCGTTGAAAAACCACTTTTCGCACTTGTGTTGGTGCAGGAAACCACTTTTGCACTTGTATTGGTGTGGAAAAACCACTTTTCGCACTTGTGTTAGTGTTGAAAAACCACTTTTCGCACTTGTGTTAGTGTTGAAAAACTACTTTTCGCACTTGTGTTAGTGTTGAAAAACCACTTTTCGCACTTGTGTTGGTGCAGGAAACCACTTTTGCAGTTGTATTAGTGTGGAAAAAACACTTTTTGCACTTGTGATAGTGTTGAAAAACCACTTTTCGCACTTATGTTAGTGTTGAAAAACCACTTTTTGCACTTGTGATAGTGTTGAAAAACAACTTTTCGCACTTGTGTTAGTGTTGAAAAACCACTTTTTGCACTTGTGATAGTGTTGAAAAACCACTTTTGTACTTGTATTAGTGTGGAAAAACCACTTTTCACACTTGTGTTAGTGTTGAAAAAGCACTTTTTGCACTTTTGATAGTGTTGAAAAACCACTTTTGCACTTGTATTAGTGTGGAAAAA
Source organism: Myxine glutinosa (assembly GCF_964187855.1). NCBI lineage: Eukaryota > Metazoa > Chordata > Myxini > Myxiniformes > Myxinidae > Myxine > Myxine glutinosa. The sequence goes on from NW_027618701.1 coordinate 20,869, forward strand.
CCACTTTTCGCACTTGTGTTAGTGTTGAAAAACCACTTTTCGCACTTGTGTTAGTGTTGAAAAACCACTTTTCGCACTTGTGTTGATGCAGGAAACCACTTTTGCACTTGTGATAGTGTTGAAAAACAACTTTTCGCACTTGTGTTAGTGTTGAAAAACCACTTTTTGCACTTGTGATAGTGTTGAAAAACCACTTTTGCACTTGTATTAGTGTGGAAAAACCACTTTTCACACTTGTGTTAGTGTTGAAAAAGCACTTTTTGCACTTTTGATAGTGTTGAAAAACCACTTTTGCACTTGTATTAGTGTGGAAAAACCACTTTTCGCACTTGTGTTAGTGTTGAAAAACCACTTTTCTCACTTGTGTTAGTGTTGAAAAACCACTTTTCGCACTTGTGTTGATGCAGGAAACCACTTTTGCACTTGTATTAGTGTGGAAAAAACACTTTTTGCACTTATGATAGTGTTGAAAAACCACTTTTCGCACTTGTGTTAGTGTTGAAATACCACTTTTCGCACTTGTGTTAGCGTTGAAAAACCACTTTTCGCACTTGTGTTGGTGCAGGAAACCACTTTTGCACTTGTATTGGTGTGGAAAAACCACTTTTCGCACTTGTGTTAGTGTTGAAAAACCACTTTTCGCACTTGTGTTAGTGTTGAAAAACTACTTTTCGCACTTGTGTTAGTGTTGAAAAACCACTTTTCGCACTTGTGTTGGTGCAGGAAACCACTTTTGCAGTTGTATTAGTGTGGAAAAAACACTTTTTGCACTTGTGATAGTGTTGAAAAACCACTTTTCGCACTTATGTTAGTGTTGAAAAACCACTTTTTGCACTTGTGATAGTGTTGAAAAACAACTTTTCGCACTTGTGTTAGTGTTGAAAAACCACTTTTTGCACTTGTGATAGTGTTGAAAAACCACTTTTGTACTTGTATTAGTGTGGAAAAACCACTTTTCACACTTGTGTTAGTGTTGAAAAAGCACTTTTTGCACTTTTGATAGTGTTGAAAAACCACTTTTGCACTTGTATTAGTGTGGAAAAACCACTTTTCGCACTTGTGTTAGTGTTGAAAAACCACTTTTCGCACTTGTGTTAGTGTTGAAAAACCACTTTTCGCACTTGTGTTGATGCAGGAAACCACTTTTGCACTTGTATTAGTGTGGAAAAAACACTTTTTGCACTTGTGATAGTGTTGAAAAACCACTTTTTGCACTTGTGTTAGTGTTGAAATACCACTTTTCGCACTTGTGTTAGCGTTGAAAAACCACTTTTCGCACTTGTGTTGGTGCAGGAAACCACTTTTGCACTTGTATTGGTGTGGAAAAACCACTTTTCGCACTTGTGTTAGTGTTGAAAAACCACTTTTCGCACTTATGTTGGTGCAGGAAACCACTTTTGCACTTGTATTACTGTGGAAAAAACACTTTTCGCACATGTGTTAGTGTTGAAAAACCACTTTCCGCACTTGTGTTGGTGCAGGAAACCACTTTTGCACTTGTATTGGTGTGGAAAAACCACTTTTCGCACTTGTGTTAGTGTTGAAAAACCACTTTTCGCACTTGTGTTAGTGTTGAAAAACCACTTTTCGCACTTGTGTTAGTGTTGAAAAACCACTTTTCGCACTTGTGTTGGTGCAGGAAACCACTTTTGCAGTTGTATTAGTGTGGAAAAAACACTTTTTGCACTTGTGATAGTGTTGAAAAACCACTTTTCGCACTTATGTTAGTGTTGAAAAACCACTTTTTGCACTTGTGATAGTGTTGAAAAACCACTTTTGCACTTGTATTCGTGTGGAAAAACCACTTTTCGCACTTGTGTTAGTGTTGAAAAACCACTTTTCGCACTTGTGTTAGTGTTGAAAAACCACTTTTCGCACTTGTGTTGATGCAGGAAACCACTTTTGCACTTGTATTAGTGTGGAAAAAACACTTTTTGCACTTGTGTTAGTGTTGAAAAACCACTTTTCGCACTTGTGTTGGTGCAGGAAACCACTTTTGCAATTGTATTAGTGTGGAAAAACCACTTTTCGCACTTGTGTTAGTGTTGAAAAACCACTTTTCGCACTTGTGTTAGTGTTGAAATACCACTTTTCACACTTGTGTTAGCGTTGAAAAACCACTTTTCGCACTTGTGTTGGTGCAGGAAACCACTTTTGCACTTGTATTGGTGTGGAAAAAACACTTTTTGCACTTCTGTTAGTGTTGAAAAACCACTTTTCGCACTTGTGTTAGTGTTGAAAAACCACTTTTCGCACTTGTGTTGGTGCAGGAAACCACTTTTGCACTTGTATTAGTGTGGAAAAACACTTTTTGCACTTGTGATAGTGTTGAAAAACCACTTTTCGCACTTGTGTTAGTGTTGAAAAGCCACTTTTCGCACTTGTGTTGGTGCAGGAAACCACTTTTGCACTTGTATTAGTGTGGAAAAACCACTTTTCGCACTTGTGTTAGTGTTGAAAAACCACTTTTCGCACTTGTGTTGGTGTTGAAAAACCACTTTTCGCACTTGTGTTAGTGTTGAAAAACCACTTTTCGCACTTGTGTTGGTGCAGGAAACCACTTTTGCACTTGTATTAGTGTGGAAAAAACACTTTTTGCACTTGTGATAGTGTTGAAAAACCACTTTTTGCACTTGTGTTAGTGTTGAAAAACCACTTTTCGCACTTGTGTTGGTGCAGGAACCCACTTTTGCAATTGTATTAGTGTGGGAAAACCACTTTTCGCACTTGTGTTAGTGTTGAAAAACCACTTTTCGCACTTGTGTTAGTGTTGAAATACCACTTTTCGCACTTGTGTTAGTGTTGAAAAACCACTTTTTGCACTTGTGTTGGTGCAGGAAACCACTTTTGCACTTGTATTAGTGTGGAAAAAACACTTTTTGCACCTGTGTTAGTGTTGAAAAACCACATTTCGCACTTGTGTTAGTGTTGAAAAACCACTTTTCGCACTTGTGTTGGTGCAGGAAACCACTTTTGCACTTGTATTAGTGTGGAAAAAACACTTTTTTCACTTGTGATAGTGTTGAAAAACCACTTTTTGCACTTGTGTTAGTGTTGAAAAACCACTTTTCGCACTTGTGTTGGTGCAGGAAACCACTTTTGCAATTGTATTAGTGTGGAAAAACCACTTTTCGCACTTGTGTTAGTGTTGAAAAACCACTTTTCGCACTTGTGTTAGTGTTGAAATACCACTTTTCGCACTTGTGTTAGCGTTGAAAAACCACTTTTCGCACTTGTGTTGGTGCAGGAAACCACTTTTGCACTTGTATTGGTGTGGAAAAAACACTTTTTGCACTTCTGTTAGTGTTGAAAAACCACTTTTCGCACTTGTGTTAGTGTTGAAAAACCACTTTTCGCACTTGTGTTGGTGCAGGAAACCACTTTTGCACTTGTATTAGTGTGGAAAAAACACTTTTTGCACTTGTGATAGTGTTGAAAAACCACTTTTCGCACTTGTGTTAGTGTTGAAAAACCACTTTTCGCACTTGTGTTGGTACAGGAAACCACTTTTGCACTTGTATTAGTGTGGAAAAATCACTTTTCGCACTTGTGTTAGTGTTGAAAAACCACTTTTTGCACTTGTGTTGGTGTTGAAAAACCACTTTTCGCACTTGTGTTAGTGTTGAAAAACCACTTTTCGCACTTGTGTTGGTGCAGGAAACCACTTTTGCACTTGTATTAGTGTGGAAAAAACACTTTTTGCACTTGTGATAGTGTTGAAAAACAACTTTTCGCACTTGTGTTAGTGTTGAAAAAGCACTTTTTGCACTTTTGATAGTGTTGAAAAACCACTTTTGCACTTGTATTAGTGTGGAAAAACCACTTTTCGCACTTGTGTTAGTGTTGAAAAACCACTTTTCGCACTTGTGTTAGTGTTGAAAAACCACTTTTCGCACTTGTGTTGATGCAGGAAACCACTTTTGCACTTGTATTAGTGTGGAAAAAACACTTTTTGCACTTGTGTTAGTGTTGAAAAACCACTTTTCGCACTTGTGTTGGTGCAGGAAACCACTTTTGCAATTGTATTAGTGTGGAAAAACCACTTTTCGCACTTGTGTTAGTGTTGAAGAACCACTTTTCGCACTTGTGTTCATGTTGAAATACCACTTTTCGCACTTGTGTTAGTGTTGAAAAACCACTTTTCGCACTTGTGTTGGTGCAGGAAACCACTTTTGCACTTGTATTAGTGTGGAAAAAACACTTTTTGCACTTGTGATAGTGTTGAAAAACCACTTTTCGCACTTGTGTTGGTGCAGGAAACCACTTTTGCACTTGTATTAGTGTGGAAAAAAACACTTTTTGCACTTGTGATAGTGTTGTAAAACCACTTTTCGCACTTGTGTTGGTGCAGGAAACCACTTTTGCACTTGTATTAGTGTGGAAAAAACACTTTTTGCACCTGTGTTAGTGTTGAAAAACCACTTTTCGCACTTGTGTTAGTGTTGAAAAACCACTTTTCGCACTTGTGTTGGTGCAGGAAACCACTTTTGCACTTGTATTAGTGTGGAAAAAACACTTTTTGCACTTGTGATAGTGTTGAAAAACCACTTTTTGCACTTATGTTAGTGTTGAAAAACCACTTTTCGCACTTGTGTTGGTGCAGGAAACCACTTTTGCAATTGTATTAGTGTGGAAAAACCACTTTTCGCACTTGTGTTAGTGTTGAAAAACCACTTTTCGCACTTGTGTTAGTGTTGAAATACCACTTTTCGCACTTGTGTTAGCGTTGAAAAACCACTTTTCGCACTTGTGTTGGTGCAGGAAACCACTTTTGCACTTGTATTGGTGTGGAAAAAACACTTTTTGCACTTCTGTTAGTGTTGAAAAACCACTTTTCGCACTTGTGTTAGTGTTGAAAAACCACTTTTCGCACTTGTGTTGGTGCAGGAAACCACTTTTGCACTTGTATTAGTGTGGAAAAAACACTTTTTGCACTTGTGATAGTGTTGAAAAACCACTTTTCGCACTTGTGTTAGTGTTGAAAAGCCACTTTTCGCACTTGTGTTGGTGCAGGAAACCACTTTTGCACTTGTATTAGTGTGGAAAAAACACTTTTTGCACTTGTGATAGTGTTGAAAAACCACTTTTCGCACTTGTGTTAGTGTTAAAAAACCACTTTTCGCACTTATGTTGGTGCAGGAAACCACTTTTGCACTTGTATTACTGTGGAAAAAACACTTTTCGCACATGTGTTAGTGTTGAAAAACCACTTTTCGCACTTGTGTTGGTGCAGGAAACCACTTTTGCACTTGTATTGGTGTGGAAAAACCACTTTTCGCACTTGTGTTAGTGTTGAAAAACCACTTTTCGCACTTGTGTTAGTGTTGAAAAACCACTTTTCGCACTTGTGTTAGTGTTGAAAAACCACTTTTCGCACTTGTGTTGGTGCAGGAAACCACTTTTGCAGTTGTATTAGTGTGGAAAAAACACTTTTTGCACTTGTATTCGTGTGGAAAAACCACTTTTCGCACTTGTGTTAGTGTTGAAAAACCACTTTTCGCACTTGTGTTAGTGTTGAAAAACCACTTTTCGCACTTGTGTTGATGCAGGAAACCACTTTTGCACTTGTATTAGTGTGGAAAAAACACTTTTTGCACTTGTGTTAGTGTTGAAAAACCACTTTTCGCACTTGTGTTGGTGCAGGAAACCACTTTTGCAATTGTATTAGTGTGGAAAAACCACTTTTCGCACTTGTGTTAGTGTTGAAAAACCACTTTTCGCACTTGTGTTAGTGTTGAAATACCACTTTTCACACTTGTGTTAGCGTTGAAAAACCACTTTTCGCACTTGTGTTGGTGCAGGAAACCACTTTTGCACTTGTATTGGTGTGGAAAAAACACTTTTTGCACTTCTGTTAGTGTTGAAAAACCACTTTTCGCACTTGTGTTAGTGTTGAAAAACCACTTTTCGCACTTGTGTTGGTGCAGGAAACCACTTTTGCACTTGTATTAGTGTGGAAAAACACTTTTTGCACTTGTGATAGTGTTGAAAAACCACTTTTCGCACTTGTGTTAGTGTTGAAAAGCCACTTTTCGCACTTGTGTTGGTGCAGGAAACCACTTTTGCACTTGTATTAGTGTGGAAAAACCACTTTTCGCACTTGTGTTAGTGTTGAAAAACCACTTTTCGCACTTGTGTTGGTGTTGAAAAACCACTTTTCGCACTTGTGTTAGTGTTGAAAAACCACTTTTCGCACTTGTGTTGGTGCAGGAAACCACTTTTGCACTTGTATTAGTGTGGAAAAAACACTTTTTGCACTTGTGATAGTGTTGAAAAACCACTTTTTGCACTTGTGTTAGTGTTGAAAAACCACTTTTCGCACTTGTGTTGGTGCAGGAACCCACTTTTGCAATTGTATTAGTGTGGGAAAACCACTTTTCGCACTTGTGTTAGTGTTGAAAAACCACTTTTCGCACTTGTGTTAGTGTTGAAATACCACTTTTCGCACTTGTGTTAGTGTTGAAAAACCACTTTTTGCACTTGTGTTGGTGCAGGAAACCACTTTTGCACTTGTATTAGTGTGGAAAAAACACTTTTTGCACCTGTGTTAGTGTTGAAAAACCACATTTCGCACTTGTGTTAGTGTTGAAAAACCACTTTTCGCACTTGTGTTGGTGCAGGAAACCACTTTTGCACTTGTATTAGTGTGGAAAAAACACTTTTTTCACTTGTGATAGTGTTGAAAAACCACTTTTTGCACTTGTGTTAGTGTTGAAAAACCACTTTTCGCACTTGTGTTGGTGCAGGAAACCACTTTTGCAATTGTATTAGTGTGGAAAAACCACTTTTCGCACTTGTGTTAGTGTTGAAAACCACTTTTCGCACTTGTGTTAGTGTTGAAATACCACTTTTCGCACTTGTGTTAGCGTTGAAAAACCACTTTTCGCACTTGTGTTGGTGCAGGAAACCACTTTTGCACTTGTATTGGTGTGGAAAAAACACTTTTTGCACTTCTGTTAGTGTTGAAAAACCACTTTTCGCACTTGTGTTAGTGTTGAAAAACCACTTTTCGCACTTGTGTTGGTGCAGGAAACCACTTTTGCACTTGTATTAGTGTGGAAAAAACACTTTTTGCACTTGTGATAGTGTTGAAAAACCACTTTTCGCACTTGTGTTAGTGTTGAAAAACCACTTTTCGCACTTGTGTTGGTACAGGAAACCACTTTTGCACTTGTATTAGTGTGGAAAAATCACTTTTCGCACTTGTGTTAGTGTTGAAAAACCACTTTTTGCACTTGTGTTGGTGTTGAAAAACCACTTTTCGCACTTGTGTTAGTGTTGAAAAACCACTTTTCGCACTTGTGTTGGTGCAGGAAACCACTTTTGCACTTGTATTAGTGTGGAAAAAACACTTTTTGCACTTGTGATAGTGTTGAAAAACAACTTTTCGCACTTGTGTTAGTGTTGAAAAAGCACTTTTTGCACTTTTGATAGTGTTGAAAAACCACTTTTGCACTTGTATTAGTGTGGAAAAACCACTTTTCGCACTTGTGTTAGTGTTGAAAAACCACTTTTCGCACTTGTGTTAGTGTTGAAAAACCACTTTTCGCACTTGTGTTGATGCAGGAAACCACTTTTGCACTTGTATTAGTGTGGAAAAAACACTTTTTGCACTTGTGTTAGTGTTGAAAAACCACTTTTCGCACTTGTGTTGGTGCAGGAAACCACTTTTGCAATTGTATTAGTGTGGAAAAACCACTTTTCGCACTTGTGTTAGTGTTGAAAAACCACTTTTCGCACTTGTGTTCATGTTGAAATACCACTTTTCGCACTTGTGTTAGTGTTGAAAAACCACTTTTCGCACTTGTGTTGGTGCAGGAAACCACTTTTGCACTTGTATTAGTGTGGAAAAAACACTTTTTGCACTTGTGATAGTGTTGAAAAACCACTTTTCGCACTTGTGTTGGTGCAGGAAACCACTTTTGCACTTGTATTAGTGTGGAAAAAAACACTTTTTGCACTTGTGATAGTGTTGTAAAACCACTTTTCGCACTTGTGTTGGTGCAGGAAACCACTTTTGCACTTGTATTAGTGTGGAAAAAACACTTTTTGCACCTGTGTTAGTGTTGAAAAACCACTTTTCGCACTTGTGTTAGTGTTGAAAAACCACTTTTCGCACTTGTGTTGGTGCAGGAAACCACTTTTGCACTTGTATTAGTGTGGAAAAAACACTTTTTGCACTTGTGATAGTGTTGAAAAACCACTTTTTGCACTTATGTTAGTGTTGAAAAACCACTTTTCGCACTTGTGTTGGTGCAGGAAACCACTTTTGCAATTGTATTAGTGTGGAAAAACCACTTTTCGCACTTGTGTTAGTGTTGAAAAACCACTTTTCGCACTTGTGTTAGTGTTGAAATACCACTTTTCGCACTTGTGTTAGCGTTGAAAAACCACTTTTCGCACTTGTGTTGGTGCAGGAAACCACTTTTGCACTTGTATTGGTGTGGAAAAAACACTTTTTGCACTTCTGTTAGTGTTGAAAAACCACTTTTCGCACTTGTGTTAGTGTTGAAAAACCACTTTTCGCACTTGTGTTGGTGCAGGAAACCACTTTTGCACTTGTATTAGTGTGGAAAAAACACTTTTTGCACTTGTGATAGTGTTGAAAAACCACTTTTCGCACTTGTGTTAGTGTTGAAAAGCCACTTTTCGCACTTGTGTTGGTGCAGGAAACCACTTTTGCACTTGTATTAGTGTGGAAAAAACACTTTTTGCACTTGTGATAGTGTTGAAAAACCACTTTTCGCACTTGTGTTAGTGTTAAAAAACCACTTTTCGCACTTATGTTGGTGCAGGAAACCACTTTTGCACTTGTATTACTGTGGAAAAAACACTTTTCGCACATGTGTTAGTGTTGAAAAACCACTTTTCGCACTTGTGTTGGTGCAGGAAACCACTTTTGCACTTGTATTGGTGTGGAAAAACCACTTTTCGCACTTGTGTTAGTGTTGAAAAACCACTTTTCGCACTTGTGTTAGTGTTGAAAAACCACTTTTCGCACTTGTGTTAGTGTTGAAAAACCACTTTTCGCACTTGTGTTGGTGCAGGAAACCACTTTTGCAGTTGTATTAGTGTGGAAAAAACACTTTTTGCACTTGTGATAGTGTTGAAAAACCACTTTTCGCACTTATGTTAGTGTTGAAAAACCACTTTTTGCACTTGTGATAGTGTTGAAAAACCACTTTTGCACTTGTATTCGTGTGGAAAACCACTTTTCGCACTTGTGTTAGTGTTGAAAAACCACTTTTTGCACTTGTGATAGTGTTGAAAAACCACTTTTGCACTTGTATTAGTGTGGAAAAACCACTTTTCGCACTTGTGTTGGTGCAGGAAACCACTTTTGCAATTGTATTAGTGTTGAAAAACCACTTTTCGCACTTGTGTTAGTGTTGAAAAACCACTTTTTGCACTTGTGTTGGTGCAGGAAACCACTTTTGCAATTGTATTAGTGTGGAAAAACCACTTTTCACACTTGTGTTAGTGTTGAAAAACCACTTTTCGCACTTGTGTTCATGTTGAAATACCACTTTTCGCACTTGTGTTAGTGTTGAAAAACCACTTTTCGCACTTGTGTTGGTGCAGGAAACCACTTTTGCACTTGTGTTAGTGTTGAAAAACCACTTTTCGCACTTGTGTTGGTGCAGGAAACCACTTTTGCACTTGTATTAGTGTGGAAAAAACACTTTTTGCACTTGTGATAGTGTTGAAAAACCACTTTTTGCACTTGTGTTAGTGTTGAAAAACCACTTTTCGCACTTGTGTTGGTGCAGGAAACCACTTTTGCAATTGTATTAGTGTGGAAAAACCACTTTTCGCACTTGTGTTAGTGTTGAAAAACCACTTTTCGCACTTGTGTTAGTGTTGAAATACCACTTTTCGCACTTGTGTTAGCGTTGAAAAACCACTTTTCGCACTTGTGTTGGTGCAGGAAACCACTTTTGCACTTGTATTGGTGTGGAAAAAACACTTTTTGCACTTCTGTTAGTGTTGCAAAACCACTTTTCGCACTTGTGTTAGTGTTGAAAAACCACTTTTCGCACTTGTGTTGGTGCAGGAAACCACTTTTGCACTTGTATTAGTGTGGAAAAAACACTTTTTGCACTTGTGATAGTGTTGAAAAACCACTTTTCGCACTTGTGTTAGTGTTGAAAAACCACTTTTCGCACTTGTGTTGGTACAGGAAACCACTTTTGCACTTGTATTAGTGTGGAAAAATCACTTTTCGCACTTGTGTTAGTGTTGAAAAACCACTTTTCGCACTTGTGTTGGTGTTGAAAAACCACTTTTCGCACTTGTGTTAGTGTTGAAAAACCACTTTTCGCACTTGTGTTGGTGCAGGAAACCACTTTTGCACTTGTATTAGTGTGGAAAAAACACTTTTTGCACTTGTGATAGTGTTGAAAAACAACTTTTCGCACTTGTGTTAGTGTTGAAAAAGCACTTTTTGCACTTTTGATAGTGTTGAAAAACCACTTTTGCACTTGTATTAGTGTGGAAAAACCACTTTTCGCACTTGTGTTAGTGTTGAAAAACCACTTTTCGCACTTGTGTTAGTGTTGAAAAACCACTTTTCGCACTTGTGTTGATGCAGGAAACCACTTTTGCACTTGTATTAGTGTGGAAAAAACACTTTTTGCACTTGTGTTAGTGTTGAAAAACCACTTTTCGCACTTGTGTTGGTGTTGAAAAACCACTTTTCGCACTTGTGTTAGTGTTGAAAAACCACTTTTCGCACTTGTGTTGGTGCAGGAAACCACTTTTGCACTTGTATTAGTGTGGAAAAAACACTTTTTGCACTTGTGATAGTGTTGAAAAACCACTTTTTGCACTTGTGTTAGTGTTGAAAAACCACTTTTCGCACTTGTGTTGGTGCAGGAAACCACTTTTGCACTTGTATTAGTGTGGAAAAAAACACTTTTTGCACTTGTGATAGTGTTGTAAAACCACTTTTTGCACTTGTGTTAGTGTTGAAAAACCACTTTTCGCACTTGTGTTGGTGCAGGAAACCACTTTTGCAATTGTATTAGTGTGGAAAAACCACTTTTCGCACTTGTGTTAGTGTTGAAAAACCACTTTTCGCACTTGTGTTAGTGTTGAAATACCACTTTTCGCACTTGTGTTAGCGTTGAAAAACCACTTTTCGCACTTGTGTTGGTGCAGGAAACCACTTTTGCACTTGTATTGGTGTGGAAAAAACACTTTTTGCACTTCTGTTAGTGTTGAAAAACCACTTTTCGCACTTGTGTTAGTGTTGAAAAACCACTTTTCGCACTTGTGTTGGTGCAGGAAACCACTTTTGCACTTGTATTAGTGTGGAAAAAACACTTTTTGCACTTGTGATAGTGTTGAAAAACCACTTTTCGCACTTGTGTTAGTGTTGAAAAACCACTTTTCGCACTTGTGTTGGTACAGGAAACCACTTTTGCACTTGTATTAGTGTGGAAAAATCACTTTTCGCACTTGTGTTAGTGTTGAAAAACCACTTTTTGCACTTGTGTTGGTGTTGAAAAACCACTTTTCGCACTTGTGTTAGTGTTGAAAAACCACTTTTCGCACTTGTGTTGGTGCAGGAAACCACTTTTGCACTTGTATTAGTGTGGAAAAAACACTTTTTGCACTTGTGATAGTGTTGAAAAACAACTTTTCGCACTTGTGTTAGTGTTGAAAAAGCACTTTTTGCACTTTTGATAGTGTTGAAAAACCACTTTTGCACTTGTATTAGTGTGGAAAAACCACTTTTCGCACTTGTGTTAGTGTTGAAAAACCACTTTTCGCACTTGTGTTAGTGTTGAAAAACCACTTTTCGCACTTGTGTTGATGCAGGAAACCACTTTTGCACTTGTATTAGTGTGGAAAAAACACTTTTTGCACTTGTGTTAGTGTTGAAAAACCACTTTTCGCACTTGTGTTGGTGCAGGAAACCACTTTTGCAATTGTATTAGTGTGGAAAAACCACTTTTCGCACTTGTGTTAGTGTTGAAAAACCACTTTTCGCACTTGTGTTCATGTTGAAATACCACTTTTCGCACTTGTGTTAGTGTTGAAAAACCACTTTTCGCACTTGTGTTGGTGCAGGAAACCACTTTTGCACTTGTATTAGTGTGGAAAAAACACTTTTTGCACTTGTGATAGTGTTGAAAAACCACTTTTCGCACTTGTGTTGGTGCAGGAAACCACTTTTGCACTTGTATTAGTGTGGAAAAAAACACTTTTTGCACTTGTGATAGTGTTGTAAAACCACTTTTCGCACTTGTGTTGGTGCAGGAAACCACTTTTGCACTTGTATTAGTGTGGAAAAAACACTTTTTGCACCTGTGTTAGTGTTGAAAAACCACTTTTCGCACTTGTGTTAGTGTTGAAAAACCACTTTTCGCACTTGTGTTGGTGCAGGAAACCACTTTTGCACTTGTATTAGTGTGGAAAAAACACTTTTTGCACTTGTGATAGTGTTGAAAAACCACTTTTTGCACTTATGTTAGTGTTGAAAAACCACTTTTCGCACTTGTGTTGGTGCAGGAAACCACTTTTGCAATTGTATTAGTGTGGAAAAACCACTTTTCGCACTTGTGTTAGTGTTGAAAAACCACTTTTCGCACTTGTGTTAGTGTTGAAATACCACTTTTCGCACTTGTGTTAGCGTTGAAAAACCACTTTTCGCACTTGTGTTGGTGCAGGAAACCACTTTTGCACTTGTATTGGTGTGGAAAAAAACACTTTTTGCACTTCTGTTAGTGTTGAAAACCACTTTTCGCACTTGTGTTAGTGTTGAAAAACCACTTTTCGCACTTGTGTTGGTGCAGGAAACCACTTTTGCACTTGTATTAGTGTGGAAAAAACACTTTTTGCACTTGTGATAGTGTTGAAAAACCACTTTTCGCACTTGTGTTAGTGTTGAAAAGCCACTTTTCGCACTTGCGTTGGTGCAGGAAACCACTTTTGCACTTGTATTAGTGTGGAAAAAACACTTTTTGCACTTGTGATAGTGTTGAAAAACCACTTTTCGCACTTGTGTTAGTGTTAAAAAACCACTTTTCGCACTTATGTTGGTGCAGGAAACCACTTTTGCACTTGTATTACTGTGGAAAAAACACTTTTCGCACATGTGTTAGTGTTGAAAAACCACTTTTCGCACTTGTGTTGGTGCAGGAAACCACTTTTGCACTTGTATTGGTGTGGAAAAACCACTTTTCGCACTTGTGTTAGTGTTGAAAAACCACTTTTCGCACTTGTGTTAGTGTTGAAAAACCACTTTTCGCACTTGTGTTAGTGTTGAAAAACCACTTTTCGCACTTGTGTTGGTGCAGGAAACCACTTTTGCAGTTGTATTAGTGTGGAAAAAACACTTTTTGCACTTGTGATAGTGTTGAAAAACCACTTTTCGCACTTATGTTAGTGTTGAAAAACCACTTTTTGCACTTGTGATAGTGTTGAAAAAACCACTTTTGCACTTGTATTCGTGTGGAAAACCACTTTTCGCACTTGTGTTAGTGTTGAAAAACCACTTTTTGCACTTGTGATAGTGTTGAAAAACCACTTTTGCACTTGTATTAGTGTGGAAAAACCACTTTTCGCACTTGTGTTGGTGCAGGAAACCACTTTTGCAATTGTATTAGTGTTGAAAAACCACTTTTCGCACTTGTGTTAGTGTTGAAAAACCACTTTTTGCACTGTGTTGGTGCAGGAAACCACTTTTGCAATTGTATTAGTGTGGAAAAACCACTTTTCACACTTGTGTTAGTGTTGAAAAACCACTTTTCGCACTTGTGTTCATGTTGAAATACCACTTTCGCACTTGTGTTAGTGTTGAAAAACCACTTTTCGCACTTGTGTTGGTGCAGGAAACCACTTTTGCACTTGTGTTAGTGTTGAAAAACCACTTTTCGCACTTGTGTTGGTGCAGGAAACCACTTTTGCACTTGTATTAGTGTGGAAAAAACACTTTTTGCACTTGTGATAGTGTTGAAAAACCACTTTTTGCACTTGTGTTAGTGTTGAAAAACCACTTTTCGCACTTGTGTTGGTGCAGGAAACCACTTTTGCAATTGTATTAGTGTGGAAAAACCACTTTTCGCACTTGTGTTAGTGTTGAAAAACCACTTTTCGCACTTGTGTTAGTGTTGAAATACCACTTTTCGCACTTGTGTTAGCGTTGAAAAACCACTTTTCGCACTTGTGTTGGTGCAGGAAACCACTTTTGCACTTGTATTGGTGTGGAAAAAACACTTTTTGCACTTCTGTTAGTGTTGAAAAACCACTTTTCGCACTTGTGTTAGTGTTGAAAACCACTTTTCGCACTTGTGTTGGTGCAGGAAACCACTTTTGCACTTGTATTAGTGTGGAAAAAACACTTTTTGCACTTGTGATAGTGTTGAAAAACCACTTTTCGCACTTGTGTTAGTGTTGAAAAACCACTTTTCGCACTTGTGTTGGTACAGGAAACCACTTTTGCACTTGTATTAGTGTGGAAAAATCACTTTTCGCACTTGTGTTAGTGTTGAAAAACCACTTTTCGCACTTGTGTTGGTGTTGAAAAACCACTTTTCGCACTTGTGTTAGTGTTGAAAAACCACTTTTCGCACTTGTGTTGGTGCAGGAAACCACTTTTGCACTTGTATTAGTGTGGAAAAAACACTTTTTGCACTTGTGATAGTGTTGAAAAACAACTTTTCGCACTTGTGTTAGTGTTGAAAAAGCACTTTTTGCACTTTTGATAGTGTTGAAAAACCACTTTTGCACTTGTATTAGTGTGGAAAAACCACTTTTCGCACTTGTGTTAGTGTTGAAAAACCACTTTTCGCACCTGTGTTAGTGTTGAAAAACCACTTTTCGCACTTGTGTTGATGCAGAAACCACTTTTGCACTTGTATTAGTGTGGAAAAAACACTTTTTGCACTTGTGTTAGTGTTGAAAAACCACTTTTCGCACTTGTGTTGGTGTTGAAAACCACTTTTCGCACTTGTGTTAGTGTTGAAAAACCACTTTTCGCACTTGTGTTGGTGCAGGAAACCACTTTTGCACTTGTATTAGTGTGGAAAAAACACTTTTTGCACTTGTGATAGTGTTGAAAAACCACTTTTTGCACTTGTGTTAGTGTTGAAAAACCACTTTTCGCACTTGTGTTGGTGCAGGAAACCACTTTTGCACTTGTATTAGTGTGGAAAAAAACACTTTTTGCACTTGTGATAGTGTTGTAAAACCACTTTTTGCACTTGTGTTGGTGCAGGAAACTTTTGCAATTGTATTAGTGTGGAAAAAACCACTTTTCACACTTGTGTTAGTGTTGAAAAACCACTTTTCGCACTTGTGTTCATGTTGAAATACCACTTTTCGCACTTGTGTTAGTGTTGAAAAACCACTTTTCGCACTTGTGTTGGTGCAGGAAACCACTTTTGCACTTGTGTTAGTGTTGAAAAACCACTTTTCGCACTTGTGTTGGTGCAGGAAACCACTTTTGCACTTGTATTAGTGTGGAAAAAACACTTTTTGCACTTGTGATAGTGTTGAAAAACCACTTTTTGCACTTGTGTTAGTGTTGAAAAACCACTTTTCGCACTTGTGTTGGTGCAGGAAACCACTTTTGCAATTGTATTAGTGTGGAAAAACCACTTTTCCGCACTTGTGTTAGTGTTGAAAACCACTTTTCGCACTTGTGTTGGTGCAGGAAACCACTTTTGCACTTGTATTAGTGTGGAAAAAACACTTTTTGCACTTGTGATAGTGTTGAAAAAACCACTTTTCGCACTTGTGTTAGTGTTGAAAAACCACTTTTCGCACTTGTGTTGGTACAGGAAACCACTTTTGCACTTGTATTAGTGTGGAAAAATCACTTTTCGCACTTGTGTTAGTGTTGAAAAACCACTTTTCGCACTTGTGTTGGTGTTGAAAAACCACTTTTCGCACTTGTGTTAGTGTTGAAAAACCACTTTTCGCACTTGTGTTGGTGCAGGAAACCACTTTTGCACTTGTATTAGTGTGGAAAAAACACTTTTTGCACTTGTGATAGTGTTGAAAAACAACTTTTCGCACTTGTGTTAGTGTTGAAAAAGCACTTTTTGCACTTTTGATAGTGTTGAAAAACCACTTTTGCACTTGTATTAGTGTGGAAAAACCACTTTTCGCACTTGTGTTAGTGTTGAAAAACCACTTTTCGCACCTGTGTTAGTGTTGAAAAACCACTTTTCGCACTTGTGTTGATGCAGGAAACCACTTTTGCACTTGTATTAGTGTGGAAAAAACACTTTTTGCACTTGTGTTAGTGTTGAAAAACCACTTTTCGCACTTGTGTTGGTGTTGAAAAACCACTTTTCGCACTTGTGTTAGTGTTGAAAAACCACTTTTCGCACTTGTGTTGGTGCAGGAAACCACTTTTGCACTTGTATTAGTGTGGAAAAAACACTTTTTGCACTTGTGATAGTGTTGAAAAAACCACTTTTTGCACTTGTGTTAGTGTTGAAAAACCACTTTTCGCACTTGTGTTGGTGCAGGAAACCACTTTTGCACTTGTATTAGTGTGGAAAAAAACACTTTTTGCACTTGTGATAGTGTTGTAAAACCACTTTTTGCACTTGTGTTGGTGCAGGAAACCACTTTTGCAATTGTATTAGTGTGGAAAAACCACTTTTCACACTTGTGTTAGTGTTGAAAAACCACTTTTCGCACTTGTGTTCATGTTGAAATACCACTTTTCGCACTTGTGTTAGTGTTGAAAAACCACTTTTCGCACTTGTGTTGGTGCAGGAAACCACTTTTGCACTTGTGTTAGTGTTGAAAAACCACTTTTCGCACTTGTGTTGGTGCAGGAAACCACTTTTGCACTTGTATTAGTGTGGAAAAAACACTTTTTGCACTTGTGATAGTGTTGAAAAACCACTTTTTGCACTTGTGTTAGTGTTGAAAAACCACTTTTCGCACTTGTGTTGGTGCAGGAAACCACTTTTGCAATTGTATTAGTGTGGAAAAACCACTTTTCGCACTTGTGTTAGTGTTGAAAAACCACTTTTCGCACTTGTGTTAGTGTTGAAATACCACTTTTCGCACTTGTGTTAGCGTTGAAAAACCACTTTTCGCACTTGTGTTGGTGCAGGAAACCACTTTTGCACTTGTATTGGTGTGGAAAAAACACTTTTTGCACTTCTGTTAGTGTTGAAAAACCACTTTTCGCACTTGTGTTAGTGTTGAAAAACCACTTTTCGCACTTGTGTTGGTGCAGGAAACCACTTTTGCACTTGTATTAGTGTGGAAAAAACACTTTTTGCACTTGTGATAGTGTTGAAAAACCACTTTTCGCACTTGTGTTAGTGTTGAAAAACCACTTTTCGCACTTGTGTTGGTACAGGAAACCACTTTTGCACTTGTATTAGTGTGGAAAAATCACTTTTCGCACTTGTGTTAGTGTTGAAAAACCACTTTTCGCACTTGTGTTGGTGTTGAAAAACCACTTTTCGCACTTGTGTTAGTGTTGAAAAACCACTTTTCGCACTTGTGTTGGTGCAGGAAACCACTTTTGCACTTGTATTAGTGTGGAAAAAACACTTTTTGCACTTGTGATAGTGTTGAAAAACAACTTTTCGCACTTGTGTTAGTGTTGAAAAAGCACTTTTTGCACTTTTGATAGTGTTGAAAAACCACTTTTGCACTTGTATTAGTGTGGAAAAACCACTTTTCGCACTTGTGTTAGTGTTGAAAAACCACTTTTCGCACCTGTGTTAGTGTTGAAAAACCACTTTTCGCACTTGTGTTGATGCAGGAAACCACTTTTGCACTTGTATTAGTGTGGAAAAAACACTTTTTGCACTTGTGTTAGTGTTGAAAAACCACTTTTCGCACTTGTGTTGGTGTTGAAAAACCACTTTTCGCACTTGTGTTAGTGTTGAAAAACCACTTTTCGCACTTGTGTTGGTGCAGGAAACCACTTTTGCACTTGTATTAGTGTGGAAAAAACACTTTTTGCACTTGTGATAGTGTTGAAAAACCACTTTTTGCACTTGTGTTAGTGTTGAAAAACCACTTTTCGCACTTGTGTTGGTGCAGGAAACCACTTTTGCACTTGTATTAGTGTGGAAAAAAACACTTTTTGCACTTGTGATAGTGTTGTAAAACCACTTTTTGCACTTGTGTTGGTGCAGGAAACCACTTTTGCAATTGTATTAGTGTGGAAAAACCACTTTTCACACTTGTGTTAGTGTTGAAAAACCACTTTTCGCACTTGTGTTCATGTTGAAATACCACTTTTCGCACTTGTGTTAGTGTTGAAAAACCACTTTTCGCACTTGTGTTGGTGCAGGAAACCACTTTTGCACTTGTGTTAGTGTTGAAAAACCACTTTTCGCACTTGTGTTGGTGCAGGAAACCACTTTTGCACTTGTATTAGTGTGGAAAAAACACTTTTTGCACTTGTGATAGTGTTGAAAAACCACTTTTTGCACTTGTGTTAGTGTTGAAAAACCACTTTTCGCACTTGTGTTGGTGCAGGAAACCACTTTTGCAATTGTATTAGTGTGGAAAAACCACTTTTCGCACTTGTGTTAGTGTTGAAAAACCACTTTTCGCACTTGTGTTAGTGTTGAAATACCACTTTTCGCACTTGTGTTAGCGTTGAAAAACCACTTTTCGCACTTGTGTTGGTGCAGGAAACCACTTTTGCACTTGTATTGGTGTGGAAAAAACACTTTTTGCACTTCTGTTAGTGTTGAAAAACCACTTTTCGCACTTGTGTTAGTGTTGAAAAACCACTTTTCGCACTTGTGTTGGTGCAGGAAACCACTTTTGCACTTGTATTAGTGTGGAAAAAACACTTTTTGCACTTGTGATAGTGTTGAAAAACCACTTTTCGCACTTGTGTTAGTGTTGAAAAACCACTTTTCGCACTTGTGTTGGTACAGGAAACCACTTTTGCACTTGTATTAGTGTGGAAAAATCACTTTTCGCACTTGTGTTAGTGTTGAAAAACCACTTTTCGCACTTGTGTTGGTGTTGAAAAACCACTTTTCGCACTTGTGTTAGTGTTGAAAAACCACTTTTCGCACTTGTGTTGGTGCAGGAAACCACTTTTGCACTTGTATTAGTGTGGAAAAAACACTTTTTGCACTTGTGATAGTGTTGAAAAACAACTTTTCGCACTTGTGTTAGTGTTGAAAAAGCACTTTTTGCACTTTTGATAGTGTTGAAAAACCACTTTTGCACTTGTATTAGTGTGGAAAAACCACTTTTCGCACTTGTGTTAGTGTTGAAAAACCACTTTTCGCACTTGTGTTAGTGTTGAAAAACCACTTTTCGCACTTGTGTTGATGCAGGAAACCACTTTTGCACTTGTATTAGTGTGGAAAAAACACTTTTTGCACTTGTGTTAGTGTTGAAAAACCACTTTTCGCACTTGTGTTGGTGTTGAAAAACCACTTTTCGCACTTGTGTTAGTGTTGAAAAACCACTTTTCGCACTTGTGTTGGTGCAGGAAACCACTTTTGCACTTGTATTAGTGTGGAAAAAACACTTTTTGCACTTGTGATAGTGTTGAAAAACCACTTTTTGCACTTGTGTTAGTGTTGAAAAACCACTTTTCGCACTTGTGTTGGTGCAGGAAACCACTTTTGCACTTGTATTAGTGTGGAAAAAAACACTTTTTGCACTTGTGATAGTGTTGTAAAACCACTTTTTGCACTTGTGTTAGTGTTGAAAAACCACTTTTCGCACTTGTGTTGGTGCAGGAACCCACTTTTGCAATTGTATTAGTGTGGGAAAACCACTTTTCGCACTTGTGTTAGTGTTGAAAAACCACTTTTCGCACTTGTGTTAGTGTTGAAATACCACTTTTCGCACTTGTGTTAGTGTTGAAAAACCACTTTTCGCACTTGTGTTGGTGCAGGAAACCACTTTTGCACTTGTATTAGTGTGGAAAAAACACTTTTTGCACCTGTGTTAGTGTTGAAAAACCACATTTCGCACTTGTGTTAGTGTTGAAAAACCACTTTTCGCACTTGTGTTGGTGCAGGAAACCACTTTTGCACTTGTATTAGTGTGGAAAAAACACTTTTTGCACTTGTGATAGTGTTGAAAAACCACTTTTTGCACTTGTGTTAGTGTTGAAAAACCACTTTTCGCACTTGTGTTGGTGCAGGAAACCACTTTTGCAATTGTATTAGTGTGGAAAAACCACTTTTCGCACTTGTGTTAGTGTTGAAAAACCACTTTTCGCACTTGTGTTAGTGTTGAAATACCACTTTTCGCACTTGTGTTAGCGTTGAAAAACCACTTTTCGCACTTGTGTTGGTGCAGGAAACCACTTTTGCACTTGTATTGGTGTGGAAAAAACACTTTTTGCACTTCTGTTAGTGTTGAAAAACCACTTTTCGCACTTGTGTTAGTGTTGAAAAACCACTTTTCGCACTTGTGTTGGTGCAGGAAACCACTTTTGCACTTGTATTAGTGTGGAAAAAACACTTTTTGCACTTGTGATAGTGTTGAAAAACCACTTTTCGCACTTGTGTTAGTGTTGAAAAACCACTTTTCGCACTAGTGTTGGTACAGGAAACCACTTTTGCACTTGTATTAGTGTGGAAAAATCACTTTTCGCACTTGTGTTAGTGTTGAAAAACCACTTTTTGCACTTGTGTTGGTGTTGAAAAACCACTTTTCGCACTTGTGTTAGTGTTGAAAAACCACTTTTCGCACTTGTGTTGGTGCAGGAAACCACTTTTGCACTTGTATTAGTGTGGAAAAAACACTTTTTGCACTTGTGATAGTGTTGAAAAACAACTTTTCGCACTTGTGTTAGTGTTGAAAAAGCACTTTTTGCACTTTTGATAGTGTTGAAAAACCACTTTTGCACTTGTATTAGTGTGGAAAAACCACTTTTCGCACTTGTGTTAGTGTTGAAAAACCACTTTTCGCACTTGTGTTAGTGTTGAAAAAACACTTTTCGCACTTGTGTTGATGCAGGAAACCACTTTTGCACTTGTATTAGTGTGGAAAAAACACTTTTTGCACTTGTGTTAGTGTTGAAAAACCACTTTTCGCACTTGTGTTGGTGCAGGAAACCACTTTTGCAATTGTATTAGTGTGGAAAAACCACTTTTCGCACTTGTGTTAGTGTTGAAAAACCACTTTTCGCACTTGTGTTCATGTT
Organism: Myxine glutinosa; assembly: GCF_964187855.1. NCBI lineage: Eukaryota > Metazoa > Chordata > Myxini > Myxiniformes > Myxinidae > Myxine > Myxine glutinosa. The sequence goes on from NW_027618701.1 coordinate 41,990, forward strand.
GAAATACCACTTTTCGCACTTGTGTTAGTGTTGAAAAACCACTTTTCGCACTTGTGTTGGTGCAGGAAACCACTTTTGCACTTGTATTAGTGTGGAAAAAACACTTTTTGCACTTGTGATAGTGTTGAAAAACCACTTTTCGCACTTGTGTTGGTGCAGGAAACCACTTTTGCACTTGTATTAGTGTGGAAAAAAACACTTTTTGCACTTGTGATAGTGTTGTAAAACCACTTTTCGCACTTGTGTTGGTGCAGGAAACCACTTTTGCACTTGTATTAGTGTGGAAAAAACACTTTTTGCACCTGTGTTAGTGTTGAAAAACCACTTTTCGCACTTGTGTTAGTGTTGAAAAACCACTTTTCGCACTTGTGTTGGTGCAGGAAACCACTTTTGCACTTGTATTAGTGTGGAAAAAACACTTTTTGCACTTGTGATAGTGTTGAAAAACCACTTTTTGCACTTATGTTAGTGTTGAAAAACCACTTTTCGCACTTGTGTTGGTGCAGGAAACCACTTTTGCAATTGTATTAGTGTGGAAAAACCACTTTTCGCACTTGTGTTAGTGTTGAAAAACCACTTTTCGCACTTGTGTTAGTGTTGAAATACCACTTTTCGCACTTGTGTTAGCGTTGAAAAACCACTTTTCGCACTTGTGTTGGTGCAGGAAACCACTTTTGCACTTGTATTGGTGTGGAAAAAACACTTTTTGCACTTCTGTTACTGTTGAAAAACCACTTTTCGCACTTGTGTTAGTGTTGAAAAACCACTTTTCGCACTTGTGTTGGTGCAGGAAACCACTTTTGCACTTGTATTAGTGTGGAAAAAACACTTTTTGCACTTGTGATAGTGTTGAAAAACCACTTTTCGCACTTGTGTTAGTGTTGAAAAGCCACTTTTCGCACTTGTGTTGGTGCAGGAAACCACTTTTGCACTTGTATTAGTGTGGAAAAAACACTTTTTGCACTTGTGATAGTGTTGAAAAACCACTTTTCGCACTTGTGTTAGTGTTAAAAAACCACTTTTCGCACTTATGTTGGTGCAGGAAACCACTTTTGCACTTGTATTACTGTGGAAAAAACACTTTTCGCACATGTGTTAGTGTTGAAAAACCACTTTTCGCACTTGTGTTGGTGCAGGAAACCACTTTTGCACTTGTATTGGTGTGGAAAAACCACTTTTCGCACTTGTGTTAGTGTTGAAAAACCACTTTTCGCACTTGTGTTAGTGTTGAAAAACCACTTTTCGCACTTGTGTTAGTGTTGAAAAACCACTTTTCGCACTTGTGTTGGTGCAGGAAACCACTTTTGCAGTTGTATTAGTGTGGAAAAAACACTTTTTGCACTTGTGATAGTGTTGAAAAACCACTTTTCGCACTTATGTTAGTGTTGAAAAACCACTTTTTGCACTTGTGATAGTGTTGAAAAACCACTTTTGCACTTGTATTCGTGTGGAAAACCACTTTTCGCACTTGTGTTAGTGTTGAAAAACCACTTTTTGCACTTGTGATAGTGTTGAAAAACCACTTTTGCACTTGTATTAGTGTGGAAAAACCACTTTTCGCACTTGTGTTGGTGCAGGAAACCACTTTTGCAATTGTATTAGTGTTGAAAAACCACTTTTCGCACTTGTGTTAGTGTTGAAAAACCACTTTTTGCACTTGTGTTGGTGCAGGAAACCACTTTTGCAATTGTATTAGTGTGGAAAAACCACTTTTCACACTTGTGTTAGTGTTGAAAAACCACTTTTCGCACTTGTGTTCATGTTGAAATACCACTTTTCGCACTTGTGTTAGTGTTGAAAAACCACTTTTCGCACTTGTGTTGGTGCAGGAAACCACTTTTGCACTTGTGTTAGTGTTGAAAAACCACTTTTCGCACTTGTGTTGGTGCAGGAAACCACTTTTGCACTTGTATTAGTGTGGAAAAAACACTTTTTGCACTTGTGATAGTGTTGAAAAACCACTTTTTGCACTTGTGTTAGTGTTGAAAAACCACTTTTCGCACTTGTGTTGGTGCAGGAAACCACTTTTGCAATTGTATTAGTGTGGAAAAACCACTTTTCGCACTTGTGTTAGTGTTGAAAAACCACTTTTCGCACTTGTGTTAGTGTTGAAATACCACTTTTCGCACTTGTGTTAGCGTTGAAAAACCACTTTTCGCACTTGTGTTGGTGCAGGAAACCACTTTTGCACTTGTATTGGTGTGGAAAAAACACTTTTTGCACTTCTGTTAGTGTTGAAAAACCACTTTTCGCACTTGTGTTAGTGTTGAAAAACCACTTTTCGCACTTGTGTTGGTGCAGGAAACCACTTTTGCACTTGTATTAGTGTGGAAAAAACACTTTTTGCACTTGTGATAGTGTTGAAAAACCACTTTTCGCACTTGTGTTAGTGTTGAAAAACCACTTTTCGCACTTGTGTTGGTACAGGAAACCACTTTTGCACTTGTATTAGTGTGGAAAAATCACTTTTCGCACTTGTGTTAGTGTTGAAAAACCACTTTTCGCACTTGTGTTGGTGTTGAAAAACCACTTTTCGCACTTGTGTTAGTGTTGAAAAACCACTTTTCGCACTTGTGTTGGTGCAGGAAACCACTTTTGCACTTGTATTAGTGTGGAAAAAACACTTTTTGCACTTGTGATAGTGTTGAAAAACAACTTTTCGCACTTGTGTTAGTGTTGAAAAAGCACTTTTTGCACTTTTGATAGTGTTGAAAAACCACTTTTGCACTTGTATTAGTGTGGAAAAACCACTTTTCGCACTTGTGTTAGTGTTGAAAAACCACTTTTCGCACTTGTGTTAGTGTTGAAAAACCACTTTTCGCACTTGTGTTGATGCAGGAAACCACTTTTGCACTTGTATTAGTGTGGAAAAAACACTTTTTGCACTTGTGTTAGTGTTGAAAAACCACTTTTCGCACTTGTGTTGGTGCAGGAAACCACTTTTGCAATTGTATTAGTGTGGAAAAACCACTTTTCGCACTTGTGTTAGTGTTGAAAAACCACTTTTCGCACTTGTGTTCATGTTGAAATACCACTTTTCGCACTTGTGTTAGTGTTGGAAAACCACTTTTCGCACTTGTGTTGGTGCAGGAAACCACTTTTGCACTTGTATTAGTGTGGAAAAAACACTTTTTGCACTTGTGATAGTGTTGAAAAACCACTTTTCGCACTTGTGTTGGTGCAGGAAACCACTTTTGCACTTGTATTAGTGTGGAAAAAAACACTTTTTGCACTTGTGATAGTGTTGTAAAACCACTTTTCGCACTTGTGTTGGTGCAGTAAACCACTTTTGCACTTGTATTAGTGTGGAAAAAACACTTTTTGCACCTGTGTTAGTGTTGAAAAACCACTTTTCGCACTTGTGTTAGTGTTGAAAAACCACTTTTCGCACTTGTGTTGGTGCAGGAAACCACTTTTGCACTTGTATTAGTGTGGAAAAAACACTTTTTGCACTTGTGATAGTGTTGAAAAACCACTTTTTGCACTTATGTTAGTGTTGAAAAACCACTTTTCGCACTTGTGTTGGTGCAGGAAACCACTTTTGCAATTGTATTAGTGTGGAAAAACCACTTTTCGCACTTGTGTTAGTGTTGAAAAACCACTTTTCGCACTTGTGTTAGTGTTGAAATACCACTTTTCGCACTTGTGTTAGCGTTGAAAAACCACTTTTCGCACTTGTGTTGGTGCAGGAAACCACTTTTGCACTTGTATTGGTGTGGAAAAAACACTTTTTGCACTTCTGTTAGTGTTGAAAAACCACTTTTCGCACTTGTGTTAGTGTTGAAAAACCACTTTTCACACTTGTGTTGGTGCAGGAAACCACTTTTGCACTTGTATTAGTGTGGAAAAACACTTTTTGCACTTGTGATAGTGTTGAAAAACCACTTTTCGCACTTGTGTTAGTGTTGAAAAGCCACTTTTCGCACTTGTGTTGGTGCAGGAAACCACTTTTGCACTTGTATTAGTGTGGAAAAAACACTTTTTGCACTTGTGATAGTGTTGGAAAACCACTTTTCGCACTTGTGTTAGTGTTAAAAAACCACTTTTCGCACTTATGTTGGTGCAGGAAACCACTTTTGCACTTGTATTACTGTGGAAAAAACACTTTTCGCACATGTGTTAGTGTTGAAAAACCACTTTTCGCACTTGTGTTGGTGCAGGAAACCACTTTTGCACTTGTATTGGTGTGGAAAAACCACTTTTCGCACTTGTGTTAGTGTTGAAAAACCACTTTTCACACTTGTGTTAGTGTTGAAAAACCACTTTTCGCACTTGTGTTAGTGTTGAAAAACCACTTTTCGCACTTGTGTTGGTGCAGGAAACCACTTTTGCAGTTGTATTAGTGTGGAAAAAACACTTTTTGCACTTGTGATAGTGTTGAAAAACCACTTTTCGCACTTATGTTAGTGTTGAAAAACCACTTTTTGCACTTGTGATAGTGTTGAAAAACCACTTTTGCACTTGTATTCGTGTGGAAAACCACTTTTCGCACTTGTGTTAGTGTTGAAAAACCACTTTTTGCACTTGTGATAGTGTTGAAAAACCACTTTTGCACTTGTATTAGTGTGGAAAAACCACTTTTCGCACTTGTGTTGGTGCAGGAAACCACTTTTGCAATTGTATTAGTGTTGAAAAACCACTTTTCGCACTTGTGTTAGTGTTGAAAAACCACTTTTCGCACTTGTGTTGGTGCAGGAAACCACTTTTGCAATTGTATTAGTGTGGAAAAACCACTTTTCACACTTGTGTTAGTGTTGAAAAACCACTTTTCGCACTTGTGTTCATGTTGAAATACCACTTTTCACACTTGTGTTAGTGTTGAAAAACCACTTTTCGCACTTGTGTTGGTGCAGGAAACCACTTTTGCACTTGTATTAGTGTGGAAAAACACTTTTTGCACTTGTGATAGTGTTGAAAAACCACTTTTTGCACTTGTGTTAGTGTTGAAAAACCACTTTTCGCACTTGTGTTGGTGCAGGAAACCACTTTTGCACTTGTATTAGTGTGGAAAAACACTTTTTGCACTTCTGTTACTGTTGAAAAACCACTTTTCGCACTTGTGTTAGTGTTGAAAAACCACTTTTCGCACTTGTGTTGGTGCAGGAAACCACTTTTGCACTTGTATTAGTGTGGAAAAAACACTTTTTGCACTTGTGATAGTGTTGAAAAACCACTTTTCGCACTTGTGTTAGTGTTGAAAAGCCACTTTTCGCACTTGTGTTGGTGCAGGAAACCACTTTTGCACTTGTATTAGTGTGGAAAAAACACTTTTTGCACTTGTGATAGTGTTGAAAAACCACTTTTCGCACTTGTGTTAGTGTTAAAAAACCACTTTTCGCACTTATGTTGGTGCAGGAAACCACTTTTGCACTTGTATTACTGTGGAAAAAACACTTTTCGCACATGTGTTAGTGTTGAAAAACCACTTTTCGCACTTGTGTTGGTGCAGGAAACCACTTTTGCACTTGTATTGGTGTGGAAAAACCACTTTTCGCACTGTGTGTTAGTGTTGAAAAACCACTTTTCGCACTTGTGTTAGTGTTGAAAAACCACTTTTCGCACTTGTGTTAGTGTTGAAAAACCACTTTTCGCACTTGTGTTGGTGCAGGAAACCACTTTTGCAGTTGTATTAGTGTGGAAAAAACACTTTTTGCACTTGTGATAGTGTTGAAAAACCACTTTTCGCACTTATGTTAGTGTTGAAAAACCACTTTTTGCACTTGTGATAGTGTTGAAAAACCACTTTTGCACTTGTATTCGTGTGGAAAACCACTTTTCGCACTTGTGTTAGTGTTGAAAAACCACTTTTTGCACTTGTGATAGTGTTGAAAAACCACTTTTGCACTTGTATTAGTGTGGAAAAACCACTTTTCGCACTTGTGTTGGTGCAGGAAACCACTTTTGCAATTGTATTAGTGTTGAAAAACCACTTTTCGCACTTGTGTTAGTGTTGAAAAACCACTTTTTGCACTTGTGTTGGTGCAGGAAACCACTTTTGCAATTGTATTAGTGTGGAAAAACCACTTTTCACACTTGTGTTAGTGTTGAAAAACCACTTTTCGCACTTGTGTTCATGTTGAAATACCACTTTTCGCACTTGTTTTAGTGTTGAAAAACCACTTTTCGCACTTGTGTTGGTGCAGGAAACCACTTTTGCACTTGTGTTAGTGTTGAAAAACCACTTTTCGCACTTGTGTTGGTGCAGGAAACCACTTTTGCACTTGTATTAGTGTGGAAAAAACACTTTTTGCACTTGTGATAGTGTTGAAAAACCACTTTTTGCACTTGTGTTAGTGTTGAAAAACCACTTTTCGCACTTGTGTTGGTGCAGGAAACCACTTTTGCAATTGTATTAGTGTGGAAAAACCACTTTTCGCACTTGTGTTAGTGTTGAAAAACCACTTTTCGCACTTGTGTTAGTGTTGAAATACCACTTTTCGCACTTGTGTTAGCGTTGAAAAACCACTTTTCGCACTTGTGTTGGTGCAGGAAACCACTTTTGCACTTGTATTGGTGTGGAAAAAACACTTTTTGCACTTCTGTTAGTGTTGAAAAACCACTTTTCGCACTTGTGTTAGTGTTGAAAAACCACTTTTCGCACTTGTGTTGGTGCAGGAAACCACTTTTGCACTTGTATTAGTGTGGAAAAAACACTTTTTGCACTTGTGATAGTGTTGAAAAACCACTTTTCGCACTTGTGTTAGTGTTGAAAAACCACTTTTCGCACTTGTGTTGGTACAGGAAACCACTTTTGCACTTGTATTAGTGTGGCAAAATCACTTTTCGCACTTGTGTTAGTGTTGAAAAACCACTTTTCGCACTTGTGTTGGTGTTGAAAAACCACTTTTCGCACTTGTGTTAGTGTTGAAAAACCACTTTTCGCACTTGTGTTGGTGCAGGAAACCACTTTTGCACTTGTATTAGTGTGGAAAAAACACTTTTTGCACTTGTGATAGTGTTGAAAAACAACTTTTCGCACTTGTGTTAGTGTTGAAAAAGCACTTTTTGCACTTTTGATAGTGTTGAAAAACCACTTTTGCACTTGTATTAGTGTGGAAAAACCACTTTTCGCACTTGTGTTAGTGTTGAAAAACCACTTTTCGCACTTGTGTTAGTGTTGAAAAACCACTTTTCGCACTTGTGTTGATGCAGGAAACCACTTTTGCACTTGTATTAGTGTGGAAAAAACACTTTTTGCACTTGTGTTAGTGTTGAAAAACCACTTTTCGCACTTGTGTTGGTGCAGGAAACCACTTTTGCAATTGTATTAGTGTGGAAAAACCACTTTTCGCACTTGTGTTAGTGTTGAAAAACCACTTTTCGCACTTGTGTTCATGTTGAAATACCACTTTTCGCACTTGTGTTAGTGTTGAAAAACCACTTTTCGCACTTGTGTTGGTGCAGGAAACCACTTTTGCACTTGTATTAGTGTGGAAAAAACACTTTTTGCACTTGTGATAGTGTTGAAAAACCACTTTTCGCACTTGTGTTGGTGCAGGAAACCACTTTTGCACTTGTATTAGTGTGGAAAAAAACACTTTTTGCACTTGTGATAGTGTTGTAAAACCACTTTTCGCACTTGTGTTGGTGCAGTAAACCACTTTTGCACTTGTATTAGTGTGGAAAAAACACTTTTTGCACCTGTGTTAGTGTTGAAAAACCACTTTTCGCACTTGTGTTAGTGTTGAAAAACCACTTTTCGCACTTGTGTTGGTGCAGGAAACCACTTATGCACTTGTATTAGTGTGGAAAAAACACTTTTTGCACTTGTGATAGTGTTGAAAAACCACTTTTTGCACTTATGTTAGTGTTGAAAAACCACTTTTCGCACTTGTGTTGGTGCAGGAAACCACTTTTGCAATTGTATTAGTGTGGAAAAACCACTTTTCGCACTTGTGTTAGTGTTGAAAAACCACTTTTCGCACTTGTGTTAGTGTTGAAATACCACTTTTCGCACTTGTGTTAGCGTTGAAAAACCACTTTTCGCACTTGTGTTGGTGCAGGAAACCACTTTTGCACTTGTATTGGTGTGGAAAAAACACTTTTTGCACTTCTGTTAGTGTTGAAAAACCACTTTTCGCACTTGTGTTAGTGTTGAAAAACCACTTTTCACACTTGTGTTGGTGCAGGAAACCACTTTTGCACTTGTATTAGTGTGGAAAAACACTTTTTGCACTTGTGATAGTGTTGAAAAACCACTTTTCGCACTTGTGTTAGTGTTGAAAAGCCACTTTTCGCACTTGTGTTGGTGCAGGAAACCACTTTTGCACTTGTATTAGTGTGGAAAAAACACTTTTTGCACTTGTGATAGTGTTGAAAAACCACTTTTCGCACTTGTGTTAGTGTTAAAAAACCACTTTTCGCACTTATGTTGGTGCAGGAAACCACTTTTGCACTTGTATTACTGTGGAAAAAACACTTTTCGCACATGTGTTAGTGTTGAAAAACCACTTTTCGCACTTGTGTTGGTGCAGGAAACCACTTTTGCACTTGTATTGGTGTGGAAAAACCACTTTTCGCACTTGTGTTAGTGTTGAAAAACCACTTTTCACACTTGTGTTAGTGTTGAAAAACCACTTTTCGCACTTGTGTTAGTGTTGAAAAACCACTTTTCGCACTTGTGTTGGTGCAGGAAACCACTTTTGCAGTTGTATTAGTGTGGAAAAAACACTTTTTGCACTTGTGATAGTGTTGAAAAACCACTTTTCGCACTTATGTTAGTGTTGAAAAACCACTTTTTGCACTTGTGATAGTGTTGAAAAACCACTTTTGCACTTGTATTCGCGTGGAAAACCACTTTTCGCACTTGTGTTAGTGTTGAAAAACCACTTTTTGCACTTGTGATAGTGTTGAAAAACCACTTTTGCACTTGTATTAGTGTGGAAAAACCACTTTTCGCACTTGTGTTGGTGCAGGAAACCACTTTTGCAATTGTATTAGTGTTGAAAAACCACTTTTCGCACTTGTGTTAGTGTTGAAAAACCACTTTTCGCACTTGTGTTGGTGCAGGAAACCACTTTTGCAATTGTATTAGTGTGGAAAAACCACTTTTCACACTTGTGTTAGTGTTGAAAAACCACTTTTCGCACTTGTGTTCATGTTGAAATACCACTTTTCACACTTGTGTTAGTGTTGAAAAACCACTTTTCGCACTTGTGTTGGTGCAGGAAACCACTTTTGCACTTGTATTAGTGTGGAAAAACACTTTTTGCACTTGTGATAGTGTTGAAAAACCACTTTTTGCACTTGTGTTAGTGTTGAAAAACCACTTTTCGCACTTGTGTTGGTGCAGGAAACCACTTTTGCACTTGTATTAGTGTGGAAAAAAACACTTTTTGCACTTGTGATAGTGTTGTAAAACCACTTTTTGCACTTGTGTTAGTGTTGAAAAACCACTTTTCGCACTTGTGTTGGTGCAGGAACCCACTTTTGCAATTGTATTAGTGTGGGAAAACCACTTTTCGCACTTGTGTTAGTGTTGAAAAACCACTTTTCGCACTTGTGTTAGCATTGAAAAACCACTTTTCGCACTTGTGTTGGTGCAGGAAACCACTTTTGCAATTGTATTAGTGTGGAAAAACCACTTTTCGCACTTGTGTTGGTGCAGGAAACCACTTTTGCAATTGTATTAGTGTGGAAATACCACTTTTCGCACTTGTGTTAGCGTTGAAAAACCACTTTTCGCACTTGTGTTGGTGCAGGAAACCACTTTTGCACTTGTATTGGTGTGGAAAAAACACTTTTTGCACTTCTGTTAGTGTTGAAAAACCACTTTTCGCACTTGTGTTAGTGTTGAAAAACCACTTTTCGCACTTGTGTTGGTGCAGGAAACCACTTTTGCACTTGTATTAGTGTGGAAAAAACACTTTTTGCACTTGTGATAGTGTTGAAAAACCACTTTTCGCACTTGTGTTAGTGTTGAAAAGCCACTTTTCGCACTTGTGTTGGTGCAGGAAACCACTTTTGCACTTGTATTAGTGTGGAAAAAACACTTTTTGCACTTGTGATAGTGTTGAAAAACCACTTTTCGCACTTGTGTTAGTGTTAAAAAACCACTTTTCGCACTTATGTTGGTGCAGGAAACCACTTTTGCACTTGTATTACTGTGGAAAAAACACTTTTCGCACATGTGTTAGTGTTGAAAAACCACTTTTCGCACTTGTGTTGGTGCAGGAAACCACTTTTGCACTTGTATTGGTGTGGAAAAACCACTTTTCGCACTTGTGTTAGTGTTGAAAAACCACTTTTCGCACTTGTGTTAGTGTTGAAAAACCACTTTTCGCACTTGTGTTAGTGTTGAAAAACCACTTTTCGCACTTGTGTTGGTGCAGGAAACCACTTTTGCAGTTGTATTAGTGTGGAAAAAACACTTTTTGCACTTGTGATAGTGTTGAAAAACCACTTTTCGCACTTATGTTAGTGTTGAAAAACCACTTTTTGCACTTGTGATAGTGTTGAAAAACCACTTTTGCACTTGTATTCGTGTGGAAAACCACTTTTCGCACTTGTGTTAGTGTTGAAAAACCACTTTTTGCACTTGTGATAGTGTTGAAAAACCACTTTTGCACTTGTATTAGTGTGGAAAAACCACTTTTCGCACTTGTGTTGGTGCAGGAAACCACTTTTGCAATTGTATTAGTGTTGAAAAACCACTTTTCGCACTTGTGTTAGTGTTGAAAAACCACTTTTCGCACTTGTGTTGGTGCAGGAAACCACTTTTGCAATTGTATTAGTGTGGAAAAACCACTTTTCACACTTGTGTTAGTGTTGAAAAACCACTTTTCGCACTTGTGTTCATGTTGAAATACCACTTTTCGCACTTGTGTTAGTGTTGAAAAACCACTTTTCGCACTTGTGTTGGTGCAGGAAACCACTTTTGCACTTGTATTAGTGTGGAAAAAACACTTTTTGCACTTGTGATAGTGTTGAAAAACCACTTTTTGCACTTGTGTTAGTGTTGAAAAACCACTTTTCGCACTTGTGTTGGTGCAGGAAACCACTTTTGCACTTGTATTAGTGTGGAAAAAAACACTTTTTGCACTTGTGATAGTGTTGTAAAACCACTTTTTGCACTTGTGTTAGTGTTGAAAAACCACTTTTCGCACTTGTGTTGGTGCAGGAACCCACTTTTGCAATTGTATTAGTGTGGGAAAACCACTTTTCGCACTTGTGTTAGTGTTGAAAAACCACTTTTCGCACTTGTGTTAGTGTTGAAATACCACTTTTCGCACTTGTGTTAGTGTTGAAAAACCACTTTTCGCACTTGTGTTGGTGCAGGAAACCACTTTTGCACTTGTATTAGTGTGGAAAAAACACTTTTTGCACCTGTGTTAGTGTTGAAAAACCACATTTCGCACTTGTGTTGGTGTTGAAAAACCACTTTTCGCACTTGTGTTGGTGCAGGAAACCACTTTTGCACTTGTATTAGTGTGGAAAAAACACTTTTTGCACTTGTGATAGTGTTGAAAAACCACTTTTTGCACTTGTGTTAGTGTTGAAAAACCACTTTTCGCACTTGTGTTGGTGCAGGAAACCACTTTTGCACTTGTATTAGTGTGGAAAAAACACTTTTTGCACTTGTGATAGTGTTGAAAAACCACTTTTCGCACTTGTGTTAGTGTTAAAAAACCACTTTTCGCACTTATGTTGGTGCAGGAAACCACTTTTGCACTTGTATTACTGTGGAAAAAACACTTTTCGCACATGTGTTAGTGTTGAAAAACCACTTTTCGCACTTGTGTTGGTGCAGGAAACCACTTTTGCACTTGTATTGGTGTGGAAAAACCACTTTTCGCACTTGTGTTAGTGTTGAAAAACCACTTTTCACACTTGTGTTAGTGTTGAAAAACCACTTTTCGCACTTGTGTTAGTGTTGAAAAACCACTTTTCGCACTTGTGTTGGTGCAGGAAACCACTTTTGCAGTTGTATTAGTGTGGAAAAAACACTTTTTGCACTTGTGATAGTGTTGAAAAACCACTTTTCGCACTTATGTTAGTGTTGAAAAACCACTTTTTGCACTTGTGATAGTGTTGAAAAACCACTTTTGCACTTGTATTCGTGTGGAAAACCACTTTTCGCACTTGTGTTAGTGTTGAAAAACCACTTTTTGCACTTGTGATAGTGTTGAAAAACCACTTTTGCACTTGTATTAGTGTGGAAAAACCACTTTTCGCACTTGTGTTGGTGCAGGAAACCACTTTTGCAATTGTATTAGTGTTGAAAAACCACTTTTCGCACTTGTGTTAGTGTTGAAAAACCACTTTTCGCACTTGTGTTGGTGCAGGAAACCACTTTTGCAATTGTATTAGTGTGGAAAAACCACTTTTCACACTTGTGTTAGTGTTGAAAAACCACTTTTCGCACTTGTGTTCATGTTGAAATACCACTTTTCACACTTGTGTTAGTGTTGAAAAACCACTTTTCGCACTTGTGTTGGTGCAGGAAACCACTTTTGCACTTGTATTAGTGTGGAAAAACACTTTTTGCACTTGTGATAGTGTTGAAAAACCACTTTTTGCACTTGTGTTAGTGTTGAAAAACCACTTTTCGCACTTGTGTTGGTGCAGGAAACCACTTTTGCACTTGTATTAGTGTGGAAAAAAACACTTTTTGCACTTGTGATAGTGTTGTAAAACCACTTTTTGCACTTGTGTTAGTGTTGAAAAACCACTTTTCGCACTTGTGTTGGTGCAGGAACCCACTTTTGCAATTGTATTAGTGTGGGAAAACCACTTTTCGCACTTGTGTTAGTGTTGAAAAACCACTTTTCGCACTTGTGTTAGTGTTGAAATACCACTTTTCGCACTTGTGTTAGTGTTGAAAAACCACTTTTCGCACTTGTGTTGGTGCAGGAAACCACTTTTGCACTTGTATTAGTGTGGAAAAAACACTTTTTGCACCTGTGTTAGTGTTGAAAAACCACATTTCGCACTTGTGTTAGTGTTGAAAAACCACTTTTCGCACTTGTGTTGGTGCAGGAAACCACTTTTGCACTTGTATTAGTGTGGAAAAAACACTTTTTGCACTTGTGATAGTGTTGAAAAACCACTTTTTGCACTTGTGTTAGTGTTGAAAAACCACTTTTCGCACTTGTGTTGGTGCAGGAAACCACTTTTGCAATTGTATTAGTGTGGAAAAACCACTTTTCGCACTTGTGTTAGTGTTGAAAAACCACTTTTCGCACTTGTGTTAGTGTTGAAATACCACTTTTCGCACTTGTGTTAGCGTTGAAAAACCACTTTTCGCACTTGTGTTGGTGCAGGAAACCACTTTTGCACTTGTATTGGTGTGGAAAAAACACTTTTTGCACTTCTGTTAGTGTTGAAAAACCACTTTTCGCACTTGTGTTAGTGTTGAAAAACCACTTTTCGCACTTGTGTTGGTGCAGGAAACCACTTTTGCACTTGTATTAGTGTGGAAAAAACACTTTTTGCACTTGTGATAGTGTTGAAAAACCACTTTTCGCACTTGTGTTAGTGTTGAAAAGCCACTTTTCGCACTTGTGTTGGTGCAGGAAACCACTTTTGCACTTGTATTAGTGTGGAAAAAACACTTTTTCCACTTGTGATAGTGTTGAAAAACCACTTTTCGCACTTGTGTTAGTGTTAAAAAACCACTTTTCGCACTTATGTTGGTGCAGGAAACCACTTTTGCACTTGTATTACTGTGGAAAAAACACTTTTCGCACATGTGTTAGTGTTGAAAAACCACTTTTCGCACTTGTGTTGGTGCAGGAAACCACTTTTGCACTTGTATTGGTGTGGAAAAACCACTTTTCGCACTTGTGTTAGTGTTGAAAAACCACTTTTCGCACTTGTGTTAGTGTTGAAAAACCACTTTTCGCACTTGTGTTAGTGTTGAAAAACCACTTTTCGCACTTGTGTTGGTGCAGGAAACCACTTTTGCAGTTGTATTAGTGTGGAAAAAACACTTTTTGCACTTGTGATAGTGTTGAAAAACCACTTTTCGCACTTATGTTAGTGTTGAAAAACCACTTTTTGCACTTGTGATAGTGTTGAAAAACCACTTTTGCACTTGTATTCGTGTGGAAAACCACTTTTCGCACTTGTGTTAGTGTTGAAAAACCACTTTTTGCACTTGTGAGTGTTGAAAAACCACTTTTGCACTTGTATTAGTGTGGAAAAACCACTTTTCGCACTTGTGTTGGTGCAGGAAACCACTTTTGCAATTGTATTAGTGTTGAAAAACCACTTTTCGCACTTGTGTTAGTGTTGAAAAACCACTTTTCGCACTTGTGTTGGTGCAGGAAACCACTTTTGCAATTGTATTAGTGTGGAAAAACCACTTTTCACACTTGTGTTAGTGTTGAAAAACCACTTTTCGCACTTGTGTTCATGTTGAAATACCACTTTTCGCACTTGTGTTAGTGTTGAAAAACCACTTTTCGCACTTGTGTTGGTGCAGGAAACCACTTTTGCACTTGTATTAGTGTGGAAAAAACACTTTTTGCACTTGTGATAGTGTTGAAAAACCACTTTTTGCACTTGTGTTAGTGTTGAAAAACCACTTTTCGCACTTGTGTTGGTGCAGGAAACCACTTTTGCACTTGTATTAGTGTGGAAAAAAACACTTTTTGCACTTGTGATAGTGTTGTAAAACCACTTTTTGCACTTGTGTTAGTGTTGAAAAACCACTTTTCGCACTTGTGTTGGTGCAGGAACCCACTTTTGCAATTGTATTAGTGTGGGAAAACCACTTTTCGCACTTGTGTTAGTGTTGAAAAACCACTTTTCGCACTTGTGTTAGTGTTGAAATACCACTTTTCGCACTTGTGTTAGTGTTGAAAAACCACTTTTCGCACTTGTGTTGGTGCAGGAAACCACTTTTGCACTTGTATTAGTGTGGAAAAAACACTTTTTGCACCTGTGTTAGTGTTGAAAAACCACATTTCGCACTTGTGTTGGTGTTGAAAAACCACTTTTCGCACTTGTGTTGGTGCAGGAAACCACTTTTGCACTTGTATTAGTGTGGAAAAAACACTTTTTGCACTTGTGATAGTGTTGAAAAACCACTTTTTGCACTTGTGTTAGTGTTGAAAAACCACTTTTCGCACTTGTGTTAGTGTTGAAAAACCACTTTTTGCACTTGTGATAGTGTTGAAAAACCACTTTTGCACTTGTATTAGTGTGGAAAAACCACTTTTCGCACTTGTGTTGGTGCAGGAAACCACTTTTGCAATTGTATTAGTGTTGAAAAACCACTTTTCGCACTTGTGTTAGTGTTGAAAAACCACTTTTCGCACTTGTGTTGGTGCAGGAAACCACTTTTGCAATTGTATTAGTGTGGAAAAACCACTTTTCACACTTGTGTTAGTGTTGAAAAACCACTTTTCGCACTTGTGTTCATGTTGAAATACCACTTTTCACACTTGTGTTAGTGTTGAAAAACCACTTTTCGCACTTGTGTTGGTGCAGGAAACCACTTTTGCACTTGTATTAGTGTGGAAAAACACTTTTTGCACTTGTGATAGTGTTGAAAAACCACTTTTTGCACTTGTGTTAGTGTTGAAAAACCACTTTTCGCACTTGTGTTGGTGCAGGAAACCACTTTTGCACTTGTATTAGTGTGGAAAAAAACACTTTTTGCACTTGTGATAGTGTTGTAAAACCACTTTTTGCACTTGTGTTAGTGTTGAAAAACCACTTTTCGCACTTGTGTTGGTGCAGGAACCCACTTTTGCAATTGTATTAGTGTGGGAAAACCACTTTTCGCACTTGTGTTAGTGTTGAAAAACCACTTTTCGCACTTGTGTTAGTGTTGAAATACCACTTTTCGCACTTGTGTTAGTGTTGAAAAACCACTTTTCGCACTTGTGTTGGTGCAGGAAACCACTTTTGCACTTGTATTAGTGTGGAAAAAACACTTTTTGCACCTGTGTTAGTGTTGAAAAACCACATTTCGCACTTGTGTTAGTGTTGAAAAACCACTTTTCGCACTTGTGTTGGTGCAGGAAACCACTTTTGCACTTGTATTAGTGTGGAAAAAACACTTTTTGCACTTGTGATAGTGTTGAAAAACCACTTTTTGCACTTGTGTTAGTGTTGAAAAACCACTTTTCGCACTTGTGTTGGTGCAGGAAACCACTTTTGCAATTGTATTAGTGTGGAAAAACCACTTTTCGCACTTGTGTTAGTGTTGAAAAACCACTTTTCGCACTTGTGTTAGTGTTGAAATACCACTTTTCGCACTTGTGTTAGCGTTGAAAAACCACTTTTCGCACTTGTGTTGGTGCAGGAAACCACTTTTGCACTTGTATTGGTGTGGAAAAAACACTTTTTGCACTTCTGTTAGTGTTGAAAAACCACTTTTCGCACTTGTGTTAGTGTTGAAAAACCACTTTTCGCACTTGTGTTGGTGCAGGAAACCACTTTTGCACTTGTATTAGTGTGGAAAAAACACTTTTTGCACTTGTGATAGTGTTGAAAAACCACTTTTCGCACTTGTGTTAGTGTTGAAAAGCCACTTTTCGCACTTGTGTTGGTGCAGGAAACCACTTTTGCACTTGTATTAGTGTGGAAAAAACACTTTTTCCACTTGTGATAGTGTTGAAAAACCACTTTTCGCACTTGTGTTAGTGTTAAAAAACCACTTTTCGCACTTATGTTGGTGCAGGAAACCACTTTTGCACTTGTATTACTGTGGAAAAAACACTTTTCGCACATGTGTTAGTGTTGAAAAACCACTTTTCGCACTTGTGTTGGTGCAGGAAACCACTTTTGCACTTGTATTGGTGTGGAAAAACCACTTTTCGCACTTGTGTTAGTGTTGAAAAACCACTTTTCGCACTTGTGTTAGTGTTGAAAAACCACTTTTCGCACTTGTGTTAGTGTTGAAAAACCACTTTTCGCACTTGTGTTGGTGCAGGAAACCACTTTTGCAGTTGTATTAGTGTGGAAAAAACACTTTTTGCACTTGTGATAGTGTTGAAAAACCACTTTTCGCACTTATGTTAGTGTTGAAAAACCACTTTTTGCACTTGTGATAGTGTTGAAAAACCACTTTTGCACTTGTATTCGTGTGGAAAACCACTTTTCGCACTTGTGTTAGTGTTGAAAAACCACTTTTTGCACTTGTGAGTGTTGAAAAACCACTTTTGCACTTGTATTAGTGTGGAAAAACCACTTTTCGCACTTGTGTTGGTGCAGGAAACCACTTTTGCAATTGTATTAGTGTTGAAAAACCACTTTTCGCACTTGTGTTAGTGTTGAAAAACCACTTTTCGCACTTGTGTTGGTGCAGGAAACCACTTTTGCAATTGTATTAGTGTGGAAAAACCACTTTTCACACTTGTGTTAGTGTTGAAAAACCACTTTTCGCACTTGTGTTCATGTTGAAATACCACTTTTCGCACTTGTGTTAGTGTTGAAAAACCACTTTTCGCACTTGTGTTGGTGCAGGAAACCACTTTTGCACTTGTATTAGTGTGGAAAAAACACTTTTTGCACTTGTGATAGTGTTGAAAAACCACTTTTTGCACTTGTGTTAGTGTTGAAAAACCACTTTTCGCACTTGTGTTGGTGCAGGAAACCACTTTTGCACTTGTATTAGTGTGGAAAAAAACACTTTTTGCACTTGTGATAGTGTTGTAAAACCACTTTTTGCACTTGTGTTAGTGTTGAAAAACCACTTTTCGCACTTGTGTTGGTGCAGGAACCCACTTTTGCAATTGTATTAGTGTGGGAAAACCACTTTTCGCACTTGTGTTAGTGTTGAAAAACCACTTTTCGCACTTGTGTTAGTGTTGAAATACCACTTTTCGCACTTGTGTTAGTGTTGAAAAACCACTTTTCGCACTTGTGTTGGTGCAGGAAACCACTTTTGCACTTGTATTAGTGTGGAAAAAACACTTTTTGCACCTGTGTTAGTGTTGAAAAACCACATTTCGCACTTGTGTTGGTGTTGAAAAACCACTTTTCGCACTTGTGTTGGTGCAGGAAACCACTTTTGCACTTGTATTAGTGTGGAAAAAACACTTTTTGCACTTGTGATAGTGTTGAAAAACCACTTTTTGCACTTGTGTTAGTGTTGAAAAACCACTTTTCGCACTTGTGTTGGTGCAGGAAACCACTTTTGCAATTGTATTAGTGTGGAAAAACCACTTTTCGCACTTGTGTTAGTGTTGAAAAACCACTTTTCGCACTTGTGTTAGTGTTGAAATACCACTTTTCGCACTTGTGTTAGCGTTGAAAAACCACTTTTCGCACTTGTGTTGGTGCAGGAAACCACTTTTGCACTTGTATTGGTGTGGAAAAAACACTTTTTGCACTTCTGTTAGTGTTGAAAAACCACTTTTCGCACTTGTGTTAGTGTTGAAAAACCACTTTTCGCACTTGTGTTGGTGCAGGAAACCACTTTTGCACTTGTATTAGTGTGGAAAAAACACTTTTTGCACTTGTGATAGTGTTGAAAAACCACTTTTCGCACTTGTGTTAGTGTTGAAAAACCACTTTTCGCACTTGTGTTTGTGCAGGAAACCACTTTTGCACTTGTATTAGTGTGGAAAAATCACTTTTCGCACTTGTGTTAGTGTTGAAAAACCACTTTTCGCACTTGTGTTGGTGTTGAAAAACCACTTTTCGCACTTGTGTTAGTGTTGAAAAACCACTTTTCGCACTTGTGTTGGTGCAGGAAACCACTTTTGCACTTGTATTAGTGTGGAAAAAACACTTTTTGCACTTGTGATAGTGTTGAAAAACAACTTTTCGCACTTGTGTTAGTGTTGAAAAACCACTTTTTGCACTTGTGATAGTGTTGATAAACCACTTTTGCACTTGTATTAGTGTGGCAAAACCACTTTTCGCACTTGTGTTAGTGTTGAAAAAGCACTTTTTGCACTTTTGATAGTGTTGAAAAACCACTTTTGCACTTGTATTAGTGTGGAAAAACCACTTTTCGCACTTGTGTTAGTGTTGAAAAACCACTTTTCGCACTTGTGTTAGTGTTGAAAAACCACTTTTCGCACTTGTGTTGATGCAGGAAACCACTTTTGCACTTGTATTAGTGTGGAAAAAACACTTTTTGCACTTGTGTTAGTGTTGAAAAACCACTTTTCGCACTTGTGTTGGTGCAGGAAACCACTTTTGCAATTGTATTAGTGTGGAAAAACCACTTTTCGCACTTGTGTTAGTGTTGAAAAACCACTTTTCGCACTTGTGTTAGTGTTGAAATACCACTTTTCGCACTTGTGTTAGCGTTGAAAAACCACTTTTCGAACTTGTGTTGGTGCAGGAAACCACTTTTGCACTTGTATTGGTGTGGAAAAACACTTTTTGCACTTCTGTTAGTGTTGAAAAACCACTTTTCGCACTTGTGTTAGTGTTGAAAAACCACTTTTCGCACTTGTGTTGGTGCAGGAAACCACTTTTGCACTTGTATTAGTGTGGAAAAAACACTTTTTGCACTTGTGATAGTGTTGAAAAACCACTTTTCGCACTTATGTTAGTGTTGAAAAGCCACTTTTCGCACTTGTGTTGGTGCAGGAAACCACTTTTGCACTTGTATTAGTGTGGAAAAACCACTTTTCGCACTTGTGTTAGTGTTGAAAAACCACTTTTCGCACTTGTGTTGGTGTTGAAAAACCACTTTTCGCACTTGTGTTAGTGTTGAAAAACCACTTTTCGCACTTGTGTTGGTGCAGGAAACCACTTTTGCACTTGTATTAGTGTGGAAAAAACACTTTTTGCACTTGTGATAGTGTTGAAAAACAACTTTTCGCACTTGTGTTAGTGTTGAAAAACCACTTTTTGCACTTGTGATAGTGTTGAAAAACCACTTTTGCACTTGTATTAGTGTGGAAAAACCACTTTTCACACTTGTGTTAGTGTTGAAAAAGCACTTTTTGCACTTTTGATAGTGTTGAAAAACCACTTTTGCACTTGTATTAGTGTGGAAAAACCACTTTTCGCACTTGTGTCAGTGTTGAAAAACCACTTTTCTCACTTGTGTTAGTGTTGAAAAACCACTTTTCGCACTTGTGTTGATGCAGGAAACCACTTTTGCACTTGTATTAGTGTGGAAAAAACACTTTTTGCACTTATGATAGTGTTGAAAAACCACTTTTCGCACTTGTGTTAGTGTTGAAATACCACTTTTCGCACTTGTGTTAGCGTTGAAAAACCACTTTTCGCACTTGTGTTGGTGCAGGAAACCACTTTTGCACTTGTATTGGTGTGGAAAAACCACTTTTCGCACTTGTGTTAGTGTTGAAAAACCACTTTTCGCACTTGTGTTAGTGTTGAAAAACCACTTTTCGCACTTGTGTTAGTGTTGAAAAACCACTTTTCGCACTTGTGTTGGTGCAGGAAACCACTTTTGCAGTTGTATTAGTGTGGAAAAAACACTTTTTGCACTTGTGATAGTGTTGAAAAACCACTTTTCGCACTTATGTTAGTGTTGAAAAACCACTTTTTGCACTTGTGATAGTGTTGAAAAACAACTTTTCGCACTTGTGTTAGTGTTGAAAAACCACTTTTTGCACTTGTGATAGTGTTGAAAAACAACTTTTCGCACTTGTGTTAGTGTTGAAAAACCACTTTTTGCACTTGTGATAGTGTTGAAAAACCACTTTTGTACTTGTATTAGTGTGGAAAAACCACTTTTCACACTTGTGTTAGTGTTGAAAAAGCACTTTTTGCACTTTTGATAGTGTTGAAAAACCACTTTTGCACTTGTATTAGTGTGGAAAAACCACTTTTCGCACTTGTGTTAGTGTTGAAAAACCACTTTTCGCACTTGTGTTAGTGTTGAAAAACCACTTTTCGCACTTGTGTTGATGCAGGAAACCACTTTTGCACTTGTATTAGTGTGGAAAAAACACTTTTTGCACTTGTGATAGTGTTGAAAAACCACTTTTTGCACTTGTGTTAGTGTTGAAATACCACTTTTCGCACTTGTGTTAGCGTTGAAAAACCACTTTTCGCACTTGTGTTGGTGCAGGAAACCACTTTTGCACTTGTATTGGTGTGGAAAAACCACTTTTCGCACTTGTGTTAGTGTTGAAAAACCACTTTTCGCACTTATGTTGGTGCAGGAAACCACTTTTGCACTTGTATTACTGTGGAAAAAACACTTTTCGCACATGTGTTAGTGTTGAAAAACCACTTTTCGCACTTGTGTTGGTGCAGGAAACCACTTTTGCACTTGTATTGGTGTGGAAAAACCACTTTTCGCACTTCTGTTAGTGTTGAAAAACCACTTTTCGCACTTGTGTTAGTGTTGAAAAACCACTTTTCGCACTTGTGTTAGTGTTGAAAAACCACTTTTCGCACTTGTGTTGGTGCAGGAAACCACTTTTGCAGTTGTATTAGTGTGGAAAAAACACTTTTTGCACTTGTGATAGTGTTGAAAAACCACTTTTCGCACTTATGTTAGTGTTGAAAAACCACTTTTTGCACTTGTGATAGTGTTGAAAAACCACTTTTGCACTTGTATTCGTGTGGAAAAACCACTTTTCGCACTTGTGTTAGTGTTGAAAAACCACTTTTCGCACTTGTGTTAGTGTTGAAAAACCACTTTTCGCACTTGTGTTGATGCAGGAAACCACTTTTGCACTTGTATTAGTGTGGAAAAAACACTTTTTGCACTTGTGTTAGTGTTGAAAAACCACTTTTCGCACTTGTGTTGGTGCAGGAAACCACTTTTGCAATTGTATTAGTGTGGAAAAACCACTTTTCGCACTTGTGTTAGTGTTGAAAAACCACTTTTCGCACTTGTGTTAGTGTTGAAATACCACTTTTCGCACTTGTGTTAGCGTTGAAAAACCACTTTTCGCACTTGTGTTGGTGCAGGAAACCACTTTTGCACTTGTATTGGTGTGGAAAAAACACTTTTTGCACTTCTGTTAGTGTTGAAAAACCACTTTTCGCACTTGTGTTAGTGTTGAAAAACCACTTTTCGCATTTGTGTTGGTGCAGGAAACCACTTTTGCACTTGTATTAGTGTGGAAAAAACACTTTTTGCACTTGTGATAGTGTTGAAAAACCACTTTTCGC
>NW_027618702.1:0-64000 GCF_964187855.1 Myxine glutinosa
TGGTTTTTCAACACTAACACAAGTGCGAAAAGTGGTTTTCAACACTATCACAAGTGCAAAAAGTGTTATTTCCACACTAATACAAGTGCAAAATTGGTTTCTTGCACCAACACAAGTGCGAAAAGTGGTTTTTCAACACTAACACAAGTGCGAAAAGTGGTTTTTCAACACTAACACAAGTGCAAAAAGTGTTTTTTCCACACTAATACAAATGCAAAAGTGGTTTCCTGCACCAAACACAAGTGCGAAAAGTGGTTTTTCAACACTAACACAAGTGCGAAAAGTGGTTTTTCAACACTAACACAAGTGCGAAAAGTGTTTTTCAACACTATCACAAGTGCAAAAAGTGTTATTTCCACACTAATACAAGTGCAAAAGTGGTTTCTTGCACCAACACAAGTGCGAAAGTGGTTTTTCAACACTAACAAAAGTGCGAAAAGTGGTTTTTCAACACTATCACAAGTGCAAAAAGTGTTTTTTCCACACTAATACAAATGCAAAAGTGGTTTCCTGCACCAACACAAGTGCGAAAAAGTGGTTTTTCAACACTAACACAAGTGCGAACATTGGTTTTTCAACACTAACACAAGTGCGAAAAGTGGTTTTTCAACACTATCACAAGTGCAAAAAGTGTTATTTCCACACTAATACAAGTGCAAAAGTGGTTTCCTGCACCAACACAAGTGCGAAAAGTGTTTTTCAACACTAACACAAGTGCGAAAAGTGGTTTTTCAACACTAACACAAGGGCAAAAAGTGTTTTTTCCACACTAATACAAGTGCAAAAGTGGTTTCCTGCACCAACACAAGAGCGAAAAGTGGTTTTTCAACACTAACACATGCGCGAAAAGTGGTTTTTCAACACTAACACAAGTGCAAAAAGTGTTTTTTCCACACTAATACAAGTGCAAAAGTGGTTTCCTGCACCAACACAAGTGCGAAAAGTGGTTTTTCAAAACTAACATAAGTGCGAAAAGTGGTTTTTCCACACCAATACAAGTGCAAAAGTGGTTTTCCTGCACCAACACAAGTGCGAATAGTGGTTTTTCAACACTAACACAAGTGCGAAAAGTGGTTTTTCAACATTAACACAAGTGCGAAAAGTGTTTTTTTCAACACTAATACAAGTGCAATAGTGGTTTTCTGCACCAACACAAGTGCGAAAAGTGGTTTTTAACACTAACACAAGTGCGAAAAGTGGTTTTTCAACACTAACACAAGTGCGAAAAGTGGTTTTTCAACACTAACACAAGTGCGAAAAGTGGTTTTTCCACACTAATACAAGTGCAAAAGTGGTTTCCTGCACCAACACAAGAGCGAAAAGTGGTTTTTCAACACTAACACAAGCGCGAAAAGTGGTTTTTCAACACTAACACAAGTGCGAAAAGTGGTTTTTCAACACTAACACAAGTGCAAAAAGTGTTTTTTCCACACTAATACAAGTGCAAAAGTGGTTTCCTGCACCAACACAAGAGCGAAAAGTGGTTTTTCAACACTAACACAAGCGCGAAAAGTGGTTTTTCAACACTAACACAAGTGCGAAAAGTGGTTTTTCCACACTAATACAAGTGTAAAAGTGGTTTCCTGCACCAACACAAGTGCGAAAAGTGGTTTTTCAACACTAACACAAGTGCGAAAAGTGGTTTTTCAACACTATCACAAGTGCAAAAAGTGTTTTTTGCACACTAATACAAGTGCAAAAGTGGTTTCCTGCACCAACACAAGTGCGAAAAGTGGTTTTTCAACACTAACACAAGTGCACAAAGTGGTTTTTCAACACTAACACAAGTGCGAAAAGTGGTTTTCCACACTAATACAAGTGCAAAAGTGGTTTCCTGCACTAACACAAGTGCGAACAGTGGTTTTTCAACACTAACACAAGTGCGAAAAGTGGTTTTTAAACACTAACACAAGTGCGAAAAGTGGTTTTTCAACACTAACACAAGTGCGAAAAGTGGTTTTTCAACACTAACACAAGTGCGAAAAGTGTTTTTTCAACCCTATCACAAATGCAAAAAGTGTTTTTTCCACACTAATACAAGTGCAAAAGTGGTTTCCTGCACCAACACAAGTGCGAAAAGTGGTTTTTCAACACTAACACAAGTGCGAAAAGTGGTTTTTCAACACTAACACAAGTGCGAAAAGTGGTTTTTCAACACTATCACAAGTGCAAATAGTGTTTTTTCCACACTAGTACAAGTGCAAAAGTGGTTTCCTGCACCAACACAAGTGCAAAAAGTGGTTTCTCAACACTAACACAAGTGCGAAAAGTGGTTTTTCAACACTAACACAAGTGCGAAAAGTGGTTTTTCAACACTATCACAAGTGCAAAAAGTGTTTTTTCCACACTAATACAAATGCAAAAGTGGTTTCCTGCACCAACACAAGTGCGAAAAGTGGTTTTTCAACACTAACACAAGTGCGAAAAGTGGTTTTTCAACACTAACACAAGTGCGAAAAGTGGTTTTTCAACACTATCACAAGTGCAAAAAGTGTTATTTCCACACTAATACAAGTGCAAAAGTGGTTTCTTGCACCAACACAAGTGCGAAAAGTGGTTTTTCAACACTAACACAAGTGCGAAAAGTGGTTTTTCAACACTAACACAAGTGCAAAAAGTGTTTTTTCCACACTAATACAAATGCAAAAGTGGTTTCCTGCACCAACACAAGTGCGAAAAGTGGTTTTTCAACACTAACACAAGTGCGAAAAGTGGTTTTTCAACACTAACACAAGTGCGAAAAGTGGTTTTTCAACACTATCACAAGTGCAAAAAGTGTTATTTCCACACTAATACAAGTGCAAAAGTGATTTCTTGCACCAACACAAGTGCGAAAAGTGGTTTTTCAACACTAACACAAGTGCGAAAAGTGGTTTTTCAACACTATCACAAGTGCAAAAAGTGTTTTTTTCCACACTAATACAAATGCAAAAGTGGTTTCCTGCACCAACACAAGTGCGAAAAGTGGTTTTTCAACACTAACACAAGTGCGAAAAGTGGTTTTTCAACACTAACACAAGTGCGAAAAGTGGTTTTTCAACACTATCACAAGTGCAAAAAGTGTTATTTCCACACTAATACAAGTGCAAAAGTGGTTTCTTGCACCAACACAAGTGCGAGAAGTGGTTTTTCAACACTAACATAAGTGCGAAAAGTGGTTTTTCAACACTAACACAAGTGCAAAAAGTGTTTTTTCCACACTAATACAAGTGCAAAAGTGGTTTCCTGCACCAACACAAGGGCGAAAAGTGGTTTTTCAACACTAACACAAGCGCGAAAAGTGGTTTTTCAACACTAACACAAGTGCAAAAAGTGGTTTTTCCACACTAATACAAGTGTAAAAGTGGTTTCCTGCACCAACACAAGTGCGAAAAGTGGTTTTTCAACACTAACACAAGTGCGAAAAGTGGTTTTTCAACACTAACACAAGTGCGAAAAGTGGTTTTTCAACACTATCACAAGTGCAAAAAGTGTTATTTCCACACTAATACAAGTGCAAAAGTGGTTTCTTGCACCAACACAAGTGCGAAAAGTGGTTTTTCAACACTAACACAAGTGCGAAAAGTGGTTTTTCAACACTAACACAAGTGCAAAAAGTGTTTTTTCCACACTAATACAAATGCAAAAGTGGTTTCCTGCACCAACACAAGTGCGAAAAGTGGTTTTTCAACACTAACACAAGTGCGAAAAGTGGTTTTTCAACACTAACACAAGTGCGAAAAGTGGTTTTTCAACACTATCACAAGTGCAAAAAGTGTTATTTCCACACTAATACAAGTGCAAAAGTGATTTCTTGCACCAACACAAGTGCGAAAAGTGGTTTTTCAACACTAACACAAGTGCGAAAAGTAGTTTTTCAACACTATCACAAGTGCAAAAAGTGTTTTTTTCCACACTAATACAAATGCAAAAGTGGTTTCCTGCACCAACACAAGTGCGAAAAGTGGTTTTTCAACACTAACACAAGTGCGAAAAGTGGTTTTTCCACACTAATACAAGTGCAAAAGTGGTTTCCTGCACCAAGACAAGTGCGAAAAGTGGTTTTTCAACACTAACACAAGTGCGGAAAGTGGTTTTTCAACACTAACACAAGTGCGAAAAGTGGTTTTTCAACACTAACACAAGTGCGAAAAGTGGTTTTGCCACACTAATACAAGGGCAAAAGTGGTTTCCTGCACCAACACAAGTGCGAAAAGTGGTTTTTCAACACTAACACAAGTGCGAGAAGTGGTTTTTCAACACTATCACAAGTGCAAAAAGTGTTTTTTCCACACTTATACAAGTGCAAAAGTGGTTTCCTGCACCAACACAAGTGCGAAAAGTGGTTTTTCAACACTAACACAAGTGCGAAAAGTGGTTTTTCAACACTAACACAAGTGCGAAACGTGGTTTTTCAACACTATCACAAGTGCAAAAAGTGTTTTTCCACACTAGTTCAAGTGCAAAAGTGGTTTCCTGCACCAACACAAGTGCAAAAAGTGGTTTCTCAACACTAACACAAGTGCGAAAAGTGGTTTTTCAACACTAACACAAGTGCGAAAAGTGGTTTTTCAACACTATCACAAGTGCAAAAAGTGTTTTTTCCACACTAATACAAATGCAAAAGTGGTTTCCTGCACCAACACAAGTGCGAAAAGTGGTTTTTCAACACTAACACAAGTGCGAAAAGTGGTTTTTCAACACTAACACAAGTGCAAAAAGTGTTATTTCCACACTAATACAAGTGCAAAAGTGGTTTCCTGCACCAACACAAGTGCGAAAAGTGGTTTTTCAACACTAACACAAGTGCGAAAAGTGGTTTTTCAACACTAACACAAGTGCGAAAAGTGGTTTTTCAACACTATCACAAGTGCAAAAAGTGTTTTTTCCACACTAATACAAATGCAAAAGTGGTTTCCTGCACCAACACAAGTGCGAAAAGTGGTTTTTCAACACTAACACAAGTGCGAAAAGTGGTTTTTCAACACTAACACAAGTGCGAAAAGTGGTTTTTCAACACTATCACAAGTGCAAAAAGTGTTATTTCCACACTAATACAAGTGCAAAAGTGGTTTCTTGCACCAACACAAGTGCGAAAAGTGGTTTTTCAACACTAACACAAGTGCGAAAAGTGGTTTTTCAACACTAACACAAGTGCAAAAAGTGTTTTTTCCACACTAATACAAATGCAAAAGTGGTTTCCTGCACCAACACAAGTGCGAAAAGTGGTTTTTCAACACTAACACAAGTGCGAAAAGTGGTTTTTCAACATTAACACAAGTGCGAAAAGTGTTTTTTCCACACTAAAACAAGTGCAATAGTGGTTTTCTGCACCAACACAAGTGCGAAAAGTGGTTTTTAACACTAACAGAAGTGCGAAAAGTGGTTTTTCAACACTAACACAAGTGCGAAAAGTGGTTTTTCAACACTAACACAAGTGCGAAAAGTGGTTTTTCCACACTAATACAAGTGCAAAAGTGGTTTCCTGCACCAACACAAGTGCGAAAAGTGGTTTTTCAACACTAACACAAGTGCGAAAAGTGGTTTTTCAACACTAACACAAGTGCGAAAAGTGGTTTTTCAACACTAACACAAGTGCGAAAAGTGGTTTTTCCACACTAATACAAGTGCAAAAGTGGTTTCCTGCACCAAGACAAGTGCGAAAAGTGGTTTTTCAACACTAACAAGTGCGAAAAGTGGTTTTTCAACACTAACACAAGTGCGAAAAGTGGTTTTTCAACACTAACACAAGTGCGAAAAGTGGTTTTGCCACACTAATACAAGGGCAAAAGTGGTTTCCTGCACCAACACAAGTGCGAAAAGTGGTTTTTCAACACTAACACAAGTGCGAGAAGTGGTTTTTCAACACTATCACAAGTGCAAAAAGTGTTTTTTCCACACTTATACAAGTGCAAAAGTGGTTTCCTGCACCAACACAAGTGCGAAAAGTGGTTTTTCAACACTAACACAAGTGCGAAAAGTGGTTTTTCAACACTAACACAAGTGCGAAACGTGGTTTTTCAACACTATCACAAGTGCAAAAAGTGTTTTTTCCACACTAGTACAAGTGCAAAAGTGGTTTCCTGCACCAACACAAGTGCAAAAAGTGGTTTCTCAACACTAACACAAGTGCGAAAAGTGGTTTTTCAACACTAACACAAGTGCGAAAAGTGGTTTTTCAACACTATCACAAGTGCAAAAAGTGTTTTTTCCACACTAATACAAATGCAAAAGTGGTTTCCTGCACCAACACAAGTGCGAAAAGTGGTTTTTCAACACTAACACAAGTGCGAAAAGTGGTTTTTCAACACTAACACAAGTGCAAAAAGTGTTATTTCCACACTAATACAAGTGCAAAAGTGGTTTCCTGCACCAACACAAGTGCGAAAAGTGGTTTTTCAACACTAACACAAGTGCGAAAAGTGGTTTTTCAACACTAACACAAGTGCGAAAAGTGGTTTTTCAACACTATCACAAGTGCAAAAAGTGTTTTTTCCACACTAATACAAATGCAAAAGTGGTTTCCTGCACCAACACAAGTGCGAAAAGTGGTTTTTCAACACTAACACAAGTGCGAAAAGTGGTTTTTCAACACTAACACAAGTGCGAAAAGTGGTTTTTCAACACTATCACAAGTGCAAAAAGTGTTATTTCCACACTAATACAAGTGCAAAATTGGTTTCTTGCACCAACACAAGTGCGAAAAGTGGTTTTTCAACACTAACACAAGTGCGAAAAGTGGTTTTTCAACACTAATACAAGTGCAAAAGTGGTTTCTTGCACCAACACAAGTGCGAAAAGTGGTTTTTCAACACTAACACAAGTGCGAAAAGTGGTTTTTCAACACTAACACAAGTGCAAAAAGTGTTTTTTCCACACTAATACAAATGCAAAAGTGGTTTCCTGCACCAACACAAGTGCGAAAAGTGGTTTTTCAACACTAACACAAGTGCGAAAAGTGGTTTTTCAACACTAACACAAGTGCGAAAAGTGGTTTTTCAACACTATCACAAGTGCAAAAAGTGTTATTTCCACACTAATACAAGTGCAAAAGTGATTTCTTGCACCAACACAAGTGCGAAAAGTGGTTTTTCAACACTAACACAAGTGCGAAAAGTGGTTTTTCAACACTATCACAAGTGCAAAAAGTGTTTTTTTCCACACTAATACAAATGCAAAAGTGGTTTCCTGCACCAACACAAGTGCGAAAAGTGGTTTTTCAACACTAACACAAGTGCGAAAAGTGGTTTTTCAACACTAACACAAGTGCGAAAAGTGGTTTTTCAACACTATCACAAGTGCAAAAAGTGTTATTTCCACACTAATACAAGTGCAAAAGTGGTTTCTTGCACCAACACAAGTGCGAGAGGTGGTTTTTCAACACTAACATAAGTGCGAAAAGTGGTTTTTCAACACTAACACAAGTGCAAAAAGTGTTTTTTCCACACTAATACAAGTGCAAAAGTGGTTTCCTGCACCAACACAAGGGCGAAAAGTGGTTTTTCAACACTAACACAAGCGCGAAAAGTGGTTTTTCAACACTAACACAAGTGCAAAAAGTGGTTTTTCCACACTAATACAAGTGTAAAAGTGGTTTCCTGCACCAACACAAGTGCGAAAAGTGGTTTTTCAACACTAACACAAGTGCGAAAAGTGGTTTTTCAACACTAACACAAGTGCGAAAAGTGGTTTTTCAACACTATCACAAGTGCAAAAAGTGTTATTTCCACACTAATACAAGTGCAAAAGTGGTTTCTTGCACCAACACAAGTGCGAAAAGTGGTTTTTCAACACTAACACAAGTGCGAAAAGTGGTTTTTCAACACTAACACAAGTGCAAAAAGTGTTTTTTCCACACTAATACAAATGCAAAAGTGGTTTCCTGCACCAACACAAGTGCGAAAAGTGGTTTTTCAACACTAACACAAGTGCGAAAAGTGGTTTTTCAACACTAACACAAGTGCGAAAAGTGGTTTTTCAACACTATCACAAGTGCATAAAGTGTTATTTCCACACTAATACAAGTGCAAAAGTGATTTCTTGCACCAACACAAGTGCGAAAAGTGGTTTTTCAACACTAACACAAGTGCGAAAAGTAGTTTTTCAACACTATCACAAGTGCAAAAAGTGTTTTTTTCCACACTAATACAAATGCAAAAGTGGTTTCCTGCACCAACACAAGTGCGAAAAGTGGTTTTTCAACACTAACACAAGTGCGAAAAGTGGTTTTTCCACACTAATACAAGTGCAAAAGTGGTTTCCTGCACCAAGACAAGTGCGAAAAGTGGTTTTTCAACACTAACACAAGTGCGGAAAGTGGTTTTTCAACACTAACACAAGTGCGAAAAGTGGTTTTTCAACACTAACACAAGTGCGAAAAGTGGTTTTGCCACACTAATACAAGGGCAAAAGTGGTTTCCTGCACCAACACAAGTGCGAAAAGTGGTTTTTCAACACTAACACAAGTGCGAGAAGTGGTTTTTCAACACTATCACAAGTGCAAAAAGTGTTTTTTCCACACTTATACAAGTGCAAAAGTGGTTTCCTGCACCAACACAAGTGCGAAAAGTGGTTTTTCAACACTAACACAAGTGCGAAAAGTGGTTTTTCAACACTAACACAAGTGCGAAACGTGGTTTTTCAACACTATCACAAGTGCAAAAAGTGTTTTTCCACACTAGTTCAAGTGCAAAAGTGGTTTCCTGCACCAACACAAGTGCAAAAAGTGGTTTCTCAACACTAACACAAGTGCGAAAAGTGGTTTTTCAACACTAACACAAGTGCGAAAAGTGGTTTTTCAACACTATCACAAGTGCAAAAAGTGTTTTTTCCACACTAATACAAATGCAAAAGTGGTTTCCTGCACCAACACAAGTGCGAAAAGTGGTTTTTCAACACTAACACAAGTGCGAAAAGTGGTTTTTCAACACTAACACAAGTGCAAAAAGTGTTATTTCCACACTAATACAAGTGCAAAAGTGGTTTCCTGCACCAACACAAGTGCGAAAAGTGGTTTTTCAACACTAACACAAGTGCGAAAAGTGGTTTTTCAACACTAACACAAGTGCGAAAAGTGGTTTTTCAACACTATCACAAGTGCAAAAAGTGTTTTTTCCACACTAATACAAATGCAAAAGTGGTTTCCTGCACCAACACAAGTGCGAAAAGTGGTTTTTCAACACTAACACAAGTGCGAAAAGTGGTTTTTCAACACTAACACAAGTGCGAAAAGTGGTTTTTCAACACTATCACAAGTGCAAAAAGTGTTATTTCCACACTAATACAAGTGCAAAAGTGGTTTCTTGCACCAACACAAGTGCGAAAAGTGGTTTTTCAACACTAACACAAGTGCGAAAAGTGGTTTTTCAACACTAACACAAGTGCAAAAAGTGTTTTTTCCACACTAATACAAATGCAAAAGTGGTTTCCTGCACCAACACAAGTGCGAAAAGTGGTTTTTCAACACTAACACAAGTGCGAAAAGTGGTTTTTCAACATTAACACAAGTGCGAAAAGTGTTTTTTCCACACTAAAACAAGTGCAATAGTGGTTTTCTGCACCAACACAAGTGCGAAAAGTGGTTTTTAACACTAACAGAAGTGCGAAAAGTGGTTTTTCAACACTAACACAAGTGCGAAAAGTGGTTTTTCAACACTAACACAAGTGCGAAAAGTGGTTTTTCCACACTAATACAAGTGCAAAAGTGGTTTCCTGCACCAACACAAGTGCGAAAAGTGGTTTTTCAACACTAACACAAGTGCGAAAAGTGGTTTTTCAACACTAACACAAGTGCGAAAAGTGGTTTTTCAACACTAACACAAGTGCGAAAAGTGGTTTTTCCACACTAATACAAGTGCAAAAGTGGTTTCCTGCACCAAGACAAGTGCGAAAAGTGGTTTTTCAACACTAACAAGTGCGAAAAGTGGTTTTTCAACACTAACACAAGTGCGAAAAGTGGTTTTTCAACACTAACACAAGTGCGAAAAGTGGTTTTGCCACACTAATACAAGGGCAAAAGTGGTTTCCTGCACCAACACAAGTGCGAAAAGTGGTTTTTCAACACTAACACAAGTGCGAGAAGTGGTTTTTCAACACTATCACAAGTGCAAAAAGTGTTTTTTCCACACTTATACAAGTGCAAAAGTGGTTTCCTGCACCAACACAAGTGCGAAAAGTGGTTTTTCAACACTAACACAAGTGCGAAAAGTGGTTTTTCAACACTAACACAAGTGCGAAACGTGGTTTTTCAACACTATCACAAGTGCAAAAAGTGTTTTTTCCACACTAGTACAAGTGCAAAAGTGGTTTCCTGCACCAACACAAGTGCAAAAAGTGGTTTCTCAACACTAACACAAGTGCGAAAAGTGGTTTTTCAACACTAACACAAGTGCGAAAAGTGGTTTTTCAACACTATCACAAGTGCAAAAAGTGTTTTTTCCACACTAATACAAATGCAAAAGTGGTTTCCTGCACCAACACAAGTGCGAAAAGTGGTTTTTCAACACTAACACAAGTGCGAAAAGTGGTTTTTCAACACTAACACAAGTGCAAAAAGTGTTATTTCCACACTAATACAAGTGCAAAAGTGGTTTCCTGCACCAACACAAGTGCGAAAAGTGGTTTTTCAACACTAACACAAGTGCGAAAAGTGGTTTTTCAACACTAACACAAGTGCGAAAAGTGGTTTTTCAACACTATCACAAGTGCAAAAAGTGTTTTTTCCACACTAATACAAATGCAAAAGTGGTTTCCTGCACCAACACAAGTGCGAAAAGTGGTTTTTCAACACTAACACAAGTGCGAAAAGTGGTTTTTCAACACTAACACAAGTGCGAAAAGTGGTTTTTCAACACTATCACAAGTGCAAAAAGTGTTATTTCCACACTAATACAAGTGCAAAATTGGTTTCTTGCACCAACACAAGTGCGAAAAGTGGTTTTTCAACACTAACACAAGTGCGAAAAGTGGTTTTTCAACACTAACACAAGTGCAAAAAGTGTTTTTTCCACACTAATACAAATGCAAAAGTGGTTTCCTGCACCAACACAAGTGTGAAAAGTGGTTTTTCAACACTAACACAAGTGCGAAAAGTGGTTTTTCAACACTAACACAAGTGCGAAAAGTGGTTTTTCAACACTATCACAAGTGCAAAAAGTGTTATTTCCACACTAATACAAGTGCAAAAGTGGTTTCTTGCACCAACACAAGTGCGAAAAGTGGTTTTTCAACACTAACAAAAGTGCGAAAAGTGGTTTTTCAACACTATCACAAGTGCAAAAAGTGTTTTTTCCACACTAATACAAATGCAAAAGTGGTTTCCTGCACCAACACAAGTGCGAAAAGTGGTTTTTCAACACTAACACAAGTGCGAACATTGGTTTTTCAACACTAACACAAGTGCGAAAAGTGGTTTTTCAACACTATCACAAGTGCAAAAAGTGTTATTTCCACACTAATACAAGTGCAAAAGTGGTTTCCTGCACCAACACAAGTGCGAAAAGTGGTTTTTCAACACTAACACAAGGGCAAAAAGTGTTTTTTCCACACTAATACAAGTGCAAAAGTGGTTTCCTGCACCAACACAAGAGCGAAAAGTGGTTTTTCAACACTAACACATGCGCGAAAAGTGGTTTTTCAACACTAACACAAGTGCAAAAAGTGTTTTTTCCACACTAATACAAGTGCAAAAGTGGTTTCCTGCACCAACACAAGTGCGAAAAGTGGTTTTTCAAAACTAACATAAGTGCGAAAAGTGGTTTTTCCACACCAATACAAGTGCAAAAGTGGTTTTCCTGCACCAACACAAGTGCGAATAGTGGTTTTTCAACACTAACACAAGTGCGAAAAGTGGTTTTTCAACATTAACACAAGTGCGAAAAGTGTTTTTTCAACACTAATACAAGTGCAATAGTGGTTTTCTGCACCAACACAAGTGCGAAAAGTGGTTTTTAACACTAACACAAGTGCGAAAAGTGGTTTTTCAACACTAACACAAGTGCGAAAAGTGGTTTTTCAACACTAACACAAGTGCGAAAAGTGGTTTTTCCACACTAATACAAGTGCAAAAGTGGTTTCCTGCACCAACACAAGAGCGAAAAGTGGTTTTTCAACACTAACACAAGCGCGAAAAGTGGTTTTTCAACACTAACACAAGTGCGAAAAGTGGTTTTTCAACACTAACACAAGTGCAAAAAGTGTTTTTTCCACACTAATACAAGTGCAAAAGTGGTTTCCTGCACCAACACAAGAGCGAAAAGTGGTTTTTCAACACTAACACAAGCGCGAAAAGTGGTTTTTCAACACTAACACAAGTGCGAAAAGTGGTTTTTCCACACTAATACAAGTGTAAAAGTGGTTTCCTGCACCAACACAAGTGCGAAAAGTGGTTTTTCAACACTAACACAAGTGCGAAAAGTGGTTTTTCAACACTATCACAAGTGCAAAAAGTGTTTTTTGCACACTAATACAAGTGCAAAAGTGGTTTCCTGCACCAACACAAGTGCGAAAAGTGGTTTTTCAACACTAACACAAGTGCACAAAGTGGTTTTTCAACACTAACACAAGTGCGAAAAGTGGTTTTCCACACTAACACAAGTGCGAAAAGTGGTTTTTCAACACTAACACAAGTGCGAAAAGTGTTTTTTCAACACTATCACAAATGCAAAAAGTGTTTTTTCCACACTAATACAAGTGCAAAAGTGGTTTCCTGCACCAACACAAGTGCGAAAAGTGGTTTTTCAACACTAACACAAGTGCGAAAAGTGGTTTTTCAACACTAACACAAGTGCGAAAAGTGGTTTTTCAACACTATCACAAGTGCAAATAGTGTTTTTTTCACACTAGTACAAGTGCAAAAGTGGTTTCCTGCACCAACACAAGTGCAAAAAGTGGTTTCTCAACACTAACACAAGTGCGAAAAGTGGTTTTTCAACACTAACACAAGTGCGAAAAGTGGTTTTTCAACACTATCACAAGTGCAAAAAGTGTTTTTTCCACACTAATACAAATGCAAAAGTGGTTTCCTGCACCAACACAAGTGCGAAAAGTGGTTTTTCAACACTAACACAAGTGCGAAAAGTGGTTTTTCAACACTAACACAAGTGCGAAAAGTGGTTTTTCAACACTATCACAAGTGCAAAAAGTGTTATTTCCACACTAATACAAGTGCAAAAGTGGTTTCTTGCACCAACACAAGTGCGAAAAGTGGTTTTTGAACACTAACACAAGTGCGAAAAGTGGTTTTTCAACACTAACACAAGTGCAAAAAGTGTTTTTTCCACACTAATACAAATGCAAAAGTGGTTTCCTGCACCAACACAAGTGCGAAAAGTGGTTTTTCAACACTAACACAAGTGCGAAAAGTGGTTTTTCAACACTAACACAAGTGCGAAAAGTGGTTTTTCAACACTATCACAAGTGCAAAAAGTGTTATTTCCACACTAATACAAGTGCAAAAGTGATTTCTTGCACCAACACAAGTGCGAAAAGTGGTTTTTCAACACTAACACAAGTGCGAAAAGTGGTTTTTCAACACTATCACAAGTGCAAAAAGTGTTTTTTTCCACACTAATACAAATGCAAAAGTGGTTTCCTGCACCAACACAAGTGCGAAAAGTGGTTTTTCAACACTAACACAAGTGCGAAAAGTGGTTTTTCAACACTAACACAAGTGCGAAAAGTGGTTTTTCAACACTATCACAAGTGCAAAAAGTGTTATTTCCACACTAATACAAGTGCAAAAGTGGTTTCTTGCACCAACACAAGTGCGAGAGGTGGTTTTTCAACACTAACACAAGTGCGAAAAGTGGTTTTTCAACACTAACACAAGTGCAAAAAGTGTTTTTTCCACACTAATACAAGTGCAAAAGTGGTTTCCTGCACCAACACAAGGGCGAAAAGTGGTTTTTCAACACTAACACAAGCGCGAAAAGTGGTTTTTCAACACTAACACAAGTGCAAAAAGTGGTTTTTCCACACTAATACAAGTGTAAAAGTGGTTTCCTGCACCAACACAAGTGCGAAAAGTGGTTTTTCAACACTAACACAAGTGCGAAAAGTGGTTTTTCAACACTAACACAAGTGCGAAAAGTGGTTTTTCAACACTATCACAAGTGCAAAAAGTGTTATTTCCACACTAATACAAGTGCAAAAGTGGTTTCTTGCACCAACACAAGTGCGAAAAGTGGTTTTTCAACACTAACACAAGTGCGAAAAGTGGTTTTTCAACACTAACACAAGTGCAAAAAGTGTTTTTTCCACACTAATACAAATGCAAAAGTGGTTTCCTGCACCAACACAAGTGCGAAAAGTGGTTTTTCAACACTAACACAAGTGCGAAAAGTGGTTTTTCAACACTAACACAAGTGCGAAAAGTGGTTTTTCAACACTATCACAAGTGCAAAAAGTGTTATTTCCACACTAATACAAGTGCAAAAGTGATTTCTTGCACCAACACAAGTGCGAAAAGTGGTTTTTCAACACTAACACAAGTGCGAAAAGTGGTTTTTCAACACTATCACAAGTGCAAAAAGTGTTTTTTTCCACACTAATACAAATGCAAAAGTGGTTTCCTGCACCAACACAAGTGCGAAAAGTGGTTTTTCAACACTAACACAAGTGCGAAAAGTGGTTTTTCAACACTAACACAAGTGCGAAAAGTGGTTTTTCAACACTATCACAAGTGCAAAAAGTGTTATTTCCACACTAATACAAGTGCAAAAGTGGTTTCTTGCACCAACACAAGTGCGAGCAGTGGTTTTTCAACACTAACACAAGTGCGAAAAGTGGTTTTTCAACACTAACACAAGTGCAAAAAGTGTTTTTTCCACACTAATACAAGTGCAAAAGTGGTTTCCTGCACCAACACAAGAGCGAAAAGTGGTTTTTCAACACTAACACAAGCGCGAAAAGTGGTTTTTCAACACTAACATAAGTGCGAAAAGTGGTTTTTCCACACTAATACAAGTGTAAAAGTGGTTTCCTGCACCAACACAAGTGCGAAAAGTGGTTTTTCAACACTAACACAAGTGCGAAAAGTGGTTTTTCAACACTATCACAAGTGCAAAAAGTGTTTTTTGCACACTAATACAAGTGCAAAAGTGGTTTCCTGCACCAACACAAGTGCGAAAAGTGGTTTTTCAACACTAACACAAGTGCGAAAAGTGGTTTTTCAACACTAACACAAGTGCGAAAAGTGGTTTTCCACACTAATACAAGTGCAAAAGTGGTTTCCTGCACTAACACAAGTGCGAAAAGTGGTTTTTCAACACTAACACAAGTGCGAAAAGTGGTTTTTAAACACTAACACAAGTGCGAAAAGTGGTTTTTCAACACTAACACAAGTGCGAAAAGTGGTTTTTCAACACTAACACAAGTGCGAAAAGTGTTTTTTCCACACTAATACAAGTGCAAAAGTTGTTTCCTGCACCAAGACAAGTGCGAAAAGTGGTTTTTCAACACTAACACAAGTGCGAAAAGTGGTTTTTCAACACTAACACAAGTGCAAAAAGTGGTTTTTCAACACTAACACAAGTGCGAAAAGTGGTTTTCCACACTAATACAAGTGCAAAAGTGGTTTCCTGCACCAACACAAGTGCCAAAAGTGGTTTTTCAACACCAACACAAGTGCGAAAAGTGGTTTTTCAACACTATCACAAATGCAAAAAGTGTTTTTTCCACACTAATACAAGTGCAAAAGTGGTTTCCTGCACCAACACAAGTGCGAAAAGTGGTTTTTCAACACTAACACAAGTGCGAAAAGTGGTTTTTCAACACTAACACAAGTGCAAAAAGTGGTTTTTCAACACTATCACAAGTGCAAAAAGTGTTTTTTCCACACTAATACAAATGCAAAAGTGGTTTCCTGCACCAACACAAGTGCGAAAAGTGGTTTTTCAACACTAACACAAGTGCGAAAAGTGGTTTTTCAACACTAACACAAGTGCGAAAAGTGGTTTTTCAACACTATCACAAGTGCAAAAAGTGTTATTTCCACACTAATACAAGTGCAAAATTGGTTTCTTGCACCAACACAAGTGCGAAAAGTGGTTTTTCAACACTAACACAAGTGCGAAAAGTGGTTTTTCAACACTAACACAAGTGCAAAAAGTGTTTTTTCCACACTAATACAAATGCAAAAGTGGTTTCCTGCACCAACACAAGTGCGAAAAGTGGTTTTTCAACACTAACACAAGTGCGAAAAGTGGTTTTTCAACACTAACACAAGTGCGAAAAGTGGTTTTTCAACACTATCACAAGTGCAAAAAGTGTTATTTCCACACTAATACAAGTGCAAAAGTGGTTTCTTGCACCAACACAAGTGCGAAAAGTGGTTTTTCAACACTAACAAAAGTGCGAAAAGTGGTTTTTCAACACTATCACAAGTGCAAAAAGTGTTTTTTCCACACTAATACAAATGCAAAAGTGGTTTCCTGCACCAACACAAGTGCGAAAAGTGGTTTTTCAACACTAACACAAGTGCGAACATTGGTTTTTCAACACTAACACAAGTGCGAAAAGTGGTTTTTCAACACTATCACAAGTGCAAAAAGTGTTATTTCCACACTAATACAAGTGCAAAAGTGGTTTCCTGCACCAACACAAGTGCGAAAAGTGGTTTTTCAACACTAACACAAGTGCGAAAAGTGGTTTTTCAACACTAACACAAGGGCAAAAAGTGTTTTTTCCACACTAATACAAGTGCAAAAGTGGTTTCCTGCACCAACACAAGAGCGAAAAGTGGTTTTTCAACACTAACACATGCACGAAAAGTGGTTTTTCAACACTAACACAAGTGCAAAAAGTGTTTTTTCCACACTAATACAAGTGCAAAAGTGGTTTCCTGCACCAACACAAGTGCGAAAAGTGGTTTTTCAAAACTAACATAAGTGCGAAAAGTGGTTTTTCCACACCAATACAAGTGCAAAAGTGGTTTTCCTGCACCAACACAAGTGCGAATAGTGGTTTTTCAACACTAACACAAGTGCGAAAAGTGGTTTTTCAACATTAACACAAGTGCGAAAAGTGTTTTTTCAACACTAATACAAGTGCAATAGTGGTTTTCTGCACCAACACAAGTGCGAAAAGTGGTTTTTAACACTAACACAAGTGCGAAAAGTGGTTTTTCAACACTAACACAAGTGCGAAAAGTGGTTTTTCAACACTAACACAAGTGCGAAAAGTGGTTTTTCCACACTAATACAAGTGCAAAAGTGGTTTCCTGCACCAACACAAGTGCGAAAAGTGGTTTTTCAACACTAACACAAGCGCGAAAAGTGGTTTTTCAACACTAACACAAGTGCGAAAAGTGGTTATTCAACACTAACACAAGTGCAAAAAGTGTTTTTTCCACACTAATACAAGTGCAAAAGTGGTTTCCTGCACCAACACAAGAGCGAAAAGTGGTTTTTCAACACTAACACAAGCGCGAAAAGTGGTTTTTCAACACTAACACAAGTGCGAAAAGTGGTTTTTCCACACTAATACAAGTGTAAAAGTGGTTTCCTGCACCAACACAAGTGCGAAAAGTGGTTTTTCAACACTAACACAAGTGCGAAAAGTGGTTTTTCAACACTATCACAAGTGCAAAAAGTGTTTTTTGCACACTAATACAAGTGCAAAAGTGGTTTCCTGCACCAACACAAGTGCGAAAAGTGGTTTTTCAACACTAACACAAGGGCACAAAGTGGTTTTTCAACACTAACACAAGTGCGAAAAGTGGTTTTCCACACTAATACAAGTGCAAAAGTGGTTTCCTGCACTAACACAAGTGCGAACAGTGGTTTTTCAACACTAACACAAGTGCGAAAAGTGGTTTTTAAACACTAACACAAGTGCGAAAAGTGGTTTTTCAACACTAACACAAGTGCGAAAAGTGGTTTTTCAACACTAACACAAGTGCGAAAAGTGTTTTTTCAACACTATCACAAATGCAAAAAGTGTTTTTTCCACACTAATACAAGTGCAAAAGTGGTTTCCTGCACCAACACAAGTGCGAAAAGTGGTTTTTCAACACTAACACAAGTGCGAAAAGTGGTTTTTCAACACTAACACAAGTGCGAAAAGTGGTTTTTCAACACTATCACAAGTGCAAATAGTGTTTTTTCCACACTAGTAGAAGTGCAAAAGTGGTTTCCTGCACCAACACAAGTGCAAAAAGTGGTTTCTCAACACTAACACATGTGCGAAAAGTGGTTTTTCAACACTAACACAAGTGCGAAAAGTGGTTTTTCAACACTATCACAAGTGCAAAAAGTGTTTTTTCCACACTAATACAAATGCAAAAGTGGTTTCCTGCACCAACACAAGTGCGAAAAGTGGTTTTTCAACACTAACACAAGTGCGAAAAGTGGTTTTTCAACACTAACACAAGTGCGAAAAGTGGTTTTTCAACACTATCACAAGTGCAAAAAGTGTTATTTCCACACTAATACAAGTGCAAAAGTGGTTTCTTGCACCAACACAAGTGCGAAAAGTGGTTTTTCAACACTAACACAAGTGCGAAAAGTGGTTTTTCAACACTAACACAAGCGCGAAAAGTGGTTTTTCAACACTAACACAAGTGCAAAAAGTGGTTTTTCCACACTAATACAAGTGTAAAAGTGGTTTCCTGCACCAACACAAGTGCGAAAAGTGGTTTTTCAACACTAACACAAGTGCGAAAAGTGGTTTTTCAACACTAACACAAGTGCGAAAAGTGGTTTTTCAACACTATCACAAGTGCAAAAAGTGTTATTTCCACACTAATACAAGTGCAAAAGTGGTTTCTTGCACCAACACAAGTGCGAAAAGTGGTTTTTCAACACTAACACAAGTGCGAAAAGTGGTTTTTCAACACTAACACAAGTGCAAAAAGTGTTTTTTCCACACTAATACAAATGCAAAAGTGGTTTCCTGCACCAACACAAGTGCGAAAAGTGGTTTTTCAACACTAACACAAGTGCGAAAAGTGGTTTTTCAACACTAACACAAGTGCGAAAAGTGGTTTTTCAACACTATCACAAGTGCAAAAAGTGTTATTTCCACACTAATACAAGTGCAAAAGTGATTTCTTGCACCAACACAAGTGCGAAAAGTGGTTTTTCAACACTAACACAAGTGCGAAAAGTAGTTTTTCAACACTATCACAAGTGCAAAAAGTGTTTTTTTCCACACTAATACAAATGCAAAAGTGGTTTCCTGCACCAACACAAGTGCGAAAAGTGGTTTTTCAACACTAACACAAGTGCGAAAAGTGGTTTTTCCACACTAATACAAGTGCAAAAGTGGTTTCCTGCACCAAGACAAGTGCGAAAAGTGGTTTTTCAACACTAACACAAGTGCGGAAAGTGGTTTTTCAACACTAACACAAGTGCGAAAAGTGGTTTTTCAACACTAACACAAGTGCGAAAAGTGGTTTTGCCACACTAATACAAGGGCAAAAGTGGTTTCCTGCACCAACACAAGTGCGAAAAGTGGTTTTTCAACACTAACACAAGTGCGAGAAGTGGTTTTTCAACACTATCACAAGTGCAAAAAGTGTTTTTTCCACACTTATACAAGTGCAAAAGTGGTTTCCTGCACCAACACAAGTGCGAAAAGTGGTTTTTCAACACTAACACAAGTGCGAAAAGTGGTTTTTCAACACTAACACAAGTGCGAAACGTGGTTTTTCAACACTATCACAAGTGCAAAAAGTGTTTTTCCACACTAGTTCAAGTGCAAAAGTGGTTTCCTGCACCAACACAAGTGCAAAAAGTGGTTTCTCAACACTAACACAAGTGCGAAAAGTGGTTTTTCAACACTAACACAAGTGCGAAAAGTGGTTTTTCAACACTATCACAAGTGCAAAAAGTGTTTTTTCCACACTAATACAAATGCAAAAGTGGTTTCCTGCACCAACACAAGTGCGAAAAGTGGTTTTTCAACACTAACACAAGTGCGAAAAGTGGTTTTTCAACACTAACACAAGTGCAAAAAGTGTTATTTCCACACTAATACAAGTGCAAAAGTGGTTTCCTGCACCAACACAAGTGCGAAAAGTGGTTTTTCAACACTAACACAAGTGCGAAAAGTGGTTTTTCAACACTAACACAAGTGCGAAAAGTGGTTTTTCAACACTATCACAAGTGCAAAAAGTGTTTTTTCCACACTAATACAAATGCAAAAGTGGTTTCCTGCACCAACACAAGTGCGAAAAGTGGTTTTTCAACACTAACACAAGTGCGAAAAGTGGTTTTTCAACACTAACACAAGTGCGAAAAGTGGTTTTTCAACACTATCACAAGTGCAAAAAGTGTTATTTCCACACTAATACAAGTGCAAAAGTGGTTTCTTGCACCAACACAAGTGCGAAAAGTGGTTTTTCAACACTAACACAAGTGCGAAAAGTGGTTTTTCAACACTAACACAAGTGCAAAAAGTGTTTTTTCCACACTAATACAAATGCAAAAGTGGTTTCCTGCACCAACACAAGTGCGAAAAGTGGTTTTTCAACACTAACACAAGTGCGAAAAGTGGTTTTTCAACATTAACACAAGTGCGAAAAGTGTTTTTTCCACACTAAAACAAGTGCAATAGTGGTTTTCTGCACCAACACAAGTGCGAAAAGTGGTTTTTAACACTAACAGAAGTGCGAAAAGTGGTTTTTCAACACTAACACAAGTGCGAAAAGTGGTTTTTCAACACTAACACAAGTGCGAAAAGTGGTTTTTCCACACTAATACAAGTGCAAAAGTGGTTTCCTGCACCAACACAAGTGCGAAAAGTGGTTTTTCAACACTAACACAAGTGCGAAAAGTGGTTTTTCAACACTAACACAAGTGCGAAAAGTGGTTTTTCAACACTAACACAAGTGCGAAAAGTGGTTTTTCCACACTAATACAAGTGCAAAAGTGGTTTCCTGCACCAAGACAAGTGCGAAAAGTGGTTTTTCAACACTAACAAGTGCGAAAAGTGGTTTTTCAACACTAACACAAGTGCGAAAAGTGGTTTTTCAACACTAACACAAGTGCGAAAAGTGGTTTTGCCACACTAATACAAGGGCAAAAGTGGTTTCCTGCACCAACACAAGTGCGAAAAGTGGTTTTTCAACACTAACACAAGTGCGAGAAGTGGTTTTTCAACACTATCACAAGTGCAAAAAGTGTTTTTTCCACACTTATACAAGTGCAAAAGTGGTTTCCTGCACCAACACAAGTGCGAAAAGTGGTTTTTCAACACTAACACAAGTGCGAAAAGTGGTTTTTCAACACTAACACAAGTGCGAAACGTGGTTTTTCAACACTATCACAAGTGCAAAAAGTGTTTTTTCCACACTAGTACAAGTGCAAAAGTGGTTTCCTGCACCAACACAAGTGCAAAAAGTGGTTTCTCAACACTAACACAAGTGCGAAAAGTGGTTTTTCAACACTAACACAAGTGCGAAAAGTGGTTTTTCAACACTATCACAAGTGCAAAAAGTGTTTTTTCCACACTAATACAAATGCAAAAGTGGTTTCCTGCACCAACACAAGTGCGAAAAGTGGTTTTTCAACACTAACACAAGTGCGAAAAGTGGTTTTTCAACACTAACACAAGTGCAAAAAGTGTTATTTCCACACTAATACAAGTGCAAAAGTGGTTTCCTGCACCAACACAAGTGCGAAAAGTGGTTTTTCAACACTAACACAAGTGCGAAAAGTGGTTTTTCAACACTAACACAAGTGCGAAAAGTGGTTTTTCAACACTATCACAAGTGCAAAAAGTGTTTTTTCCACACTAATACAAATGCAAAAGTGGTTTCCTGCACCAACACAAGTGCGAAAAGTGGTTTTTCAACACTAACACAAGTGCGAAAAGTGGTTTTTCAACACTAACACAAGTGCGAAAAGTGGTTTTTCAACACTATCACAAGTGCAAAAAGTGTTATTTCCACACTAATACAAGTGCAAAATTGGTTTCTTGCACCAACACAAGTGCGAAAAGTGGTTTTTCAACACTAACACAAGTGCGAAAAGTGGTTTTTCAACACTAACACAAGTGCAAAAAGTGTTTTTTCCACACTAATACAAATGCAAAAGTGGTTTCCTGCACCAACACAAGTGCGAAAAGTGGTTTTTCAACACTAACACAAGTGCGAAAAGTGGTTTTTCAACACTAACACAAGTGCGAAAAGTGGTTTTTCAACACTATCACAAGTGCAAAAAGTGTTATTTCCACACTAATACAAGTGCAAAAGTGGTTTCTTGCACCAACA
The DNA here is from genome assembly GCF_964187855.1 of Myxine glutinosa. Taxonomy (NCBI): domain Eukaryota; kingdom Metazoa; phylum Chordata; class Myxini; order Myxiniformes; family Myxinidae; genus Myxine; species Myxine glutinosa. The sequence goes on from NW_027618702.1 coordinate 22,193, forward strand.
CAAGTGCGAAAAGTGGTTTTTCAACACTAACAAAAGTGCGAAAAGTGGTTTTTCAACACTATCACAAGTGCAAAAAGTGTTTTTTCCACACTAATACAAATGCAAAAGTGGTTTCCTGCACCAACACAAGTGCGAAAAGTGGTTTTTCAACACTAACACAAGTGCGAACATTGGTTTTTCAACACTAACACAAGTGCGAAAAGTGGTTTTTCAACACTATCACAAGTGCAAAAAGTGTTATTTCCACACTAATACAAGTGCAAAAGTGGTTTCCTGCACCAACACAAGTGCGAAAAGTGGTTTTTCAACACTAACACAAGGGCAAAAAGTGTTTTTTCCACACTAATACAAGTGCAAAAGTGGTTTCCTGCACCAACACAAGAGCGAAAAGTGGTTTTTCAACACTAACACATGCGCGAAAAGTGGTTTTTCAACACTAACACAAGTGCAAAAAGTGTTTTTTCCACACTAATACAAGTGCAAAAGTGGTTTCCTGCACCAACACAAGTGCGAAAAGTGGTTTTTCAAAACTAACATAAGTGCGAAAAGTGGTTTTTCCACACCAATACAAGTGCAAAAGTGGTTTTCCTGCACCAACACAAGTGCGAATAGTGGTTTTTCAACACTAACACAAGTGCGAAAAGTGGTTTTTCAACATTAACACAAGTGCGAAAAGTGTTTTTTCAACACTAATACAAGTGCAATAGTGGTTTTCTGCACCAACACAAGTGCGAAAAGTGGTTTTTAACACTAACACAAGTGCGAAAAGTGGTTTTTCAACACTAACACAAGTGCGAAAAGTGGTTTTTCAACACTAACACAAGTGCGAAAAGTGGTTTTTCCACACTAATACAAGTGCAAAAGTGGTTTCCTGCACCAACACAAGAGCGAAAAGTGGTTTTTCAACACTAACACAAGCGCGAAAAGTGGTTTTTCAACACTAACACAAGTGCGAAAAGTGGTTTTTCAACACTAACACAAGTGCAAAAAGTGTTTTTTCCACACTAATACAAGTGCAAAAGTGGTTTCCTGCACCAACACAAGAGCGAAAAGTGGTTTTTCAACACTAACACAAGCGCGAAAAGTGGTTTTTCAACACTAACACAAGTGCGAAAAGTGGTTTTTCCACACTAATACAAGTGTAAAAGTGGTTTCCTGCACCAACACAAGTGCGAAAAGTGGTTTTTCAACACTAACACAAGTGCGAAAAGTGGTTTTTCAACACTATCACAAGTGCAAAAAGTGTTTTTTGCACACTAATACAAGTGCAAAAGTGGTTTCCTGCACCAACACAAGTGCGAAAAGTGGTTTTTCAACACTAACACAAGTGCACAAAGTGGTTTTTCAACACTAACACAAGTGCGAAAAGTGGTTTTCCACACTAACACAAGTGCGAAAAGTGGTTTTTCAACACTAACACAAGTGCGAAAAGTGTTTTTTCAACACTATCACAAATGCAAAAAGTGTTTTTTCCACACTAATACAAGTGCAAAAGTGGTTTCCTGCACCAACACAAGTGCGAAAAGTGGTTTTTCAACACTAACACAAGTGCGAAAAGTGGTTTTTCAACACTAACACAAGTGCGAAAAGTGGTTTTTCAACACTATCACAAGTGCAAATAGTGTTTTTTCCACACTAGTACAAGTGCAAAAGTGGTTTCCTGCACCAACACAAGTGCAAAAAGTGGTTTCTCAACACTAACACAAGTGCGAAAAGTGGGTTTTCAACACTAACACAAGTGCGAAAAGTGGTTTTTCAACACTATCACAAGTGCAAAAAGTGTTTTTTCCACACTAATACAAATGCAAAAGTGGTTTCCTGCACCAACACAAGTGCGAAAAGTGGTTTTTCAACACTAACACAAGTGCGAAAAGTGGTTTTTCAACACTAACACAAGTGCGAAAAGTGGTTTTTCAACACTATCACAAGTGCAAAAAGTGTTATTTCCACACTAATACAAGTGCAAAAGTGGTTTCTTGCACCAACACAAGTGCGAAAAGTGGTTTTTCAACACTAACACAAGTGCGAAAAGTGGTTTTTCAACACTAACACAAGTGCAAAAAGTGTTTTTTCCACACTAATACAAATGCAAAAGTGGTTTCCTGCACCAACACAAGTGCGAAAAGTGGTTTTTCAACACTAACACAAGTGCGAAAAGTGGTTTTTCAACACTAACACAAGTGCGAAAAGTGGTTTTTCAACACTATCACAAGTGCAAAAAGTGTTATTTCCACACTAATACAAGTGCAAAAGTGATTTCTTGCACCAACACAAGTGCGAAAAGTGGTTTTTCAACACTAACACAAGTGCGAAAAGTGGTTTTTCAACACTATCACAAGTGCAAAAAGTGTTTTTTTCCACACTAATACAAATGCAAAAGTGGTTTCCTGCACCAACACAAGTGCGAAAAGTGGTTTTTCAACACTAACACAAGTGCGAAAAGTGGTTTTTCAACACTAACACAAGTGCGAAAAGTGGTTTTTCAACACTATCACAAGTGCAAAAAGTGTTATTTCCACACTAATACAAGTGCAAAAGTGGTTTCTTGCACCAACACAAGTGCGAGAGGTGGTTTTTCAACACTAACACAAGTGCGAAAAGTGGTTTTTCAACACTAACACAAGTGCAAAAAGTGTTTTTTCCACACTAATACAAGTGCAAAAGTGGTTTCCTGCACAAACACAAGGGCGAAAAGTGGTTTTTCAACACTAACACAAGCGCGAAAAGTGGTTTTTCAACACTAACACAAGTGCAAAAAGTGGTTTTTCCACACTAATACAAGTGTAAAAGTGGTTTCCTGCACCAACACAAGTGCGAAAAGTGGTTTTTCAACACTAACACAAGTGCGAAAAGTGGTTTTTCAACACTAACACAAGTGCGAAAAGTGGTTTTTCAACACTATCACAAGTGCAAAAAGTGTTATTTCCACACTAATACAAGTGCAAAAGTGGTTTCTTGCACCAACACAAGTGCGAAAAGTGGTTTTTCAACACTAACACAAGTGCGAAAAGTGGTTTTTCAACACTAACACAAGTGCAAAAAGTGTTTTTTCCACACTAATACAAATGCAAAAGTGGTTTCCTGCACCAACACAAGTGCGAAAAGTGGTTTTTCAACACTAACACAAGTGCGAAAAGTGGTTTTTCAACACTAACACAAGTGCGAAAAGTGGTTTTTCAACACTATCACAAGTGCAAAAAGTGTTATTTCCACACTAATACAAGTGCAAAAGTGATTTCTTGCACCAACACAAGTGCGAAAAGTGGTTTTTCAACACTAACACAAGTGCGAAAAGTGGTTTTTCAACACTATCACAAGTGCAAAAAGTGTTTTTTTCCACACTAATACAAATGCAAAAGTGGTTTCCTGCACCAACACAAGTGCGAAAAGTGGTTTTTCAACACTAACACAAGTGCGAAAAGTGGTTTTTCAACACTAACACAAGTGCGAAAAGTGGTTTTTCAACACTATCACAAGTGCAAAAAGTGTTATTTCCACACTAATACAAGTGCAAAAGTGGTTTCTTGCACCAACACAAGTGCGAGGAGTGGTTTTTCAACACTAACACAAGTGCGAAAAGTGGTTTTTCAACACTAACACAAGTGCGAGAAGTGGTTTTTCAACACTATCACAAGTGCAAAAAGTGTTTTTTCCACACTTATACAAGTGCAAAAGTGGTTTCCTGCACCAACACAAGTGCGAAAAGTGGTTTTTCAACACTAACACAAGTGCGAAAAGTGGTTTTTCAACACTAACACAAGTGCGAAACGTGGTTTTTCAACACTATCACAAGTGCAAAAAGTGTTTTTTCCACACTAGTACAAGTGCAAAAGTGGTTTCCTGCACCAACACAAGTGCAAAAAGTGGTTTCTCAACACTAACACAAGTGCGAAAAGTGGTTTTTCAACACTAACACAAGTGCGAAAAGTGGTTTTTCAACACTATCACAAGTGCAAAAAGTGTTTTTTCCACACTAATACAAATGCAAAAGTGGTTTCCTGCACCAACACAAGTGCGAAAAGTGGTTTTTCAACACTAACACAAGTGCGAAAAGTGGTTTTTCAACACTAACACAAGTGCAAAAAGTGTTATTTCCACACTAATACAAGTGCAAAAGTGGTTTCCTGCACCAACACAAGTGCGAAAAGTGGTTTTTCAACACTAACACAAGTGCGAAAAGTGGTTTTTCAACACTAACACAAGTGCGAAAAGTGGTTTTTCAACACTATCACAAGTGCAAAAAGTGTTTTTTCCACACTAATACAAATGCAAAAGTGGTTTCCTGCACCAACACAAGTGCGAAAAGTGGTTTTTCAACACTAACACAAGTGCGAAAAGTGGTTTTTCAACACTAACACAAGTGCGAAAAGTGGTTTTTCAACACTATCACAAGTGCAAAAAGTGTTATTTCCACACTAATACAAGTGCAAAATTGGTTTCTTGCACCAACACAAGTGCGAAAAGTGGTTTTTCAACACTAACACAAGTGCGAAAAGTGGTTTTTCAACACTAACACAAGTGCAAAAAGTGTTTTTTCCACACTAATACAAATGCAAAAGTGGTTTCCTGCACCAACACAAGTGCGAAAAGTGGTTTTTCAACACTAACACAAGTGCGAAAAGTGGTTTTTCAACACTAACACAAGTGTGAAAAGTGGTTTTTCAACACTATCACAAGTGCAAAAAGTGTTATTTCCACACTAATACAAGTGCAAAAGTGGTTTCTTGCACCAACACAAGTGCGAAAAGTGGTTTTTCAACACTAACAAAAGTGCGAAAAGTGGTTTTTCAACACTATCACAAGTGCAAAAAGTGTTTTTTCCACACTAATACAAATGCAAAAGTGGTTTCCTGCACCAACACAAGTGCGAAAAGTGGTTTTTCAACACTAACACAAGTGCGAACATTGGTTTTTCAACACTAACACAAGTGCGAAAAGTGGTTTTTCAACACTATCACAAGTGCAAAAAGTGTTATTTCCACACTAATACAAGTGCAAAAGTGGTTTCCTGCACCAACACAAGTGCGAAAAGTGGTTTTTCAACACTAACACAAGGGCAAAAAGTGTTTTTTCCACACTAATACAAGTGCAAAAGTGGTTTCCTGCACCAACACAAGAGCGAAAAGTGGTTTTTCAACACTAACACATGCGCGAAAAGTGGTTTTTCAACACTAACACAAGTGCAAAAAGTGTTTTTTCCACACTAATACAAGTGCAAAAGTGGTTTCCTGCACCAACACAAGTGCGAAAAGTGGTTTTTCAAAACTAACATAAGTGCGAAAAGTGGTTTTTCCACACCAATACAAGTGCAAAAGTGGTTTTCCTGCACCAACACAAGTGCGAATAGTGGTTTTTCAACACTAACACAAGTGCGAAAAGTGGTTTTTCAACATTAACACAAGTGCGAAAAGTGTTTTTTCAACACTAATACAAGTGCAATAGTGGTTTTCTGCACCAACACAAGTGCGAAAAGTGGTTTTTAACACTAACACAAGTGCGAAAAGTGGTTTTTCAACACTAACACAAGTGCGAAAAGTGGTTTTTCAACACTAACACAAGTGCGAAAAGTGGTTTTTCCACACTAATACAAGTGCAAAAGTGGTTTCCTGCACCAACACAAGAGCGAAAAGTGGTTTTTCAACACTAACACAAGCGCGAAAAGTGGTTTTTCAACACTAACACAAGTGCGAAAAGTGGTTTTTCAACACTAACACAAGTGCAAAAAGTGTTTTTTCCACACTAATACAAGTGCAAAAGTGGTTTCCTGCACCAACACAAGAGCGAAAAGTGGTTTTTCAACACTAACACAAGCGCGAAAAGTGGTTTTTCAACACTAACACAAGTGCGAAAAGTGGTTTTTCCACACTAATACAAGTGTAAAAGTGGTTTCCTGCACCAACACAAGTGCGAAAAGTGGTTTTTCAACACTAACACAAGTGCGAAAAGTGGTTTTTCAACACTATCACAAGTGCAAAAAGTGTTTTTTGCACACTAATACAAGTGCAAAAGTGGTTTCCTGCACCAACACAAGTGCGAAAAGTGGTTTTTCAACACTAACACAAGTGCACAAAGTGGTTTTTCAACACTAACACAAGTGCGAAAAGTGGTTTTCCACACTAACACAAGTGCGAAAAGTGGTTTTTCAACACTAACACAAGTGCGAAAAGTGTTTTTTCAACACTATCACAAATGCAAAAAGTGTTTTTTCCACACTAATACAAGTGCAAAAGTGGTTTCCTGCACCAACACAAGTGCGAAAAGTGGTTTTTCAACACTAACACAAGTGCGAAAAGTGGTTTTTCAACACTAACACAAGTGCGAAAAGTGGTTTTTCAACACTATCACAAGTGCAAATAGTGTTTTTTCCACACGAGTACAAGTGCAAAAGTGGTTTCCTGCACCAACACAAGTGCAAAAAGTGGTTTCTCAACACTAACACAAGTGCGAAAAGTGGTTTTTCAACACTAACACAAGTGCGAAAAGTGGTTTTTCAACACTATCACAAGTGCAAAAAGTGTTTTTTCCACACTAATACAAATGCAAAAGTGGTTTCCTGCACCAACACAAGTGCGAAAAGTGGTTTTTCAACACTAACACAAGTGCGAAAAGTGGTTTTTCAACACTAACACAAGTGCGAAAAGTGGTTTTTCAACACTATCACAAGTGCAAAAAGTGTTATTTCCACACTAATACAAGTGCAAAAGTGGTTTCTTGCACCAACACAAGTGCGAAAAGTGGTTTTTCAACACTAACACAAGTGCGAAAAGTGGTTTTTCAACACTAACACAAGTGCAAAAAGTGTTTTTTCCACACTAATACAAATGCAAAAGTGGTTTCCTGCACCAACACAAGTGCGAAAAGTGGTTTTTCAACACTAACACAAGTGCGAAAAGTGGTTTTTCAACACTAACACAAGTGCGAAAAGTGGTTTTTCAACACTATCACAAGTGCAAAAAGTGTTATTTCCACACTAATACAAGTGCAAAAGTGATTTCTTGCACCAACACAAGTGCGAAAAGTGGTTTTTCAACACTAACACAAGTGCGAAAAGTGGTTTTTCAACACTATCACAAGTGCAAAAAGTGTTTTTTTCCACACTAATACAAATGCAAAAGTGGTTTCCTGCACCAACACAAGTGCGAAAAGTGGTTTTTCAACACTAACACAAGTGCGAAAAGTGGTTTTTCAACACTAACACAAGTGCGAAAAGTGGTTTTTCAACACTATCACAAGTGCAAAAAGTGTTATTTCCACACTAATACAAGTGCAAAAGTGGTTTCTTGCACCAACACAAGTGCGAGAAGTGGTTTTTCAACACTAACACAAGTGCGAAAAGTGGTTTTTCAACACTAACACAAGTGCAAAAAGTGTTTTTTCCACACTAATACAAGTGCAAAAGTGGTTTCCTGCACCAACACAAGGGCGAAAAGTGGTTTTTCAACACTAACACAAGCGCGAAAAGTGGTTTTTCAACACTAACACAAGTGCAAAAAGTGGTTTTTCCACACTAATACAAGTGTAAAAGTGGTTTCCTGCACCAACACAAGTGCGAAAAGTGGTTTTTCAACACTAACACAAGTGCGAAAAGTGGTTTTTCAACACTAACACAAGTGCGAAAAGTGGTTTTTCAACACTATCACAAGTGCAAAAAGTGTTATTTCCACACTAATACAAGTGCAAAAGTGGTTTCTTGCACCAACACAAGTGCGAAAAGTGGTTTTTCAACACTAACACAAGTGCGAAAAGTGGTTTTTCAACACTAACACAAGTGCAAAAAGTGTTTTTTCCACACTAATACAAATGCAAAAGTGGTTTCCTGCACCAACACAAGTGCGAAAAGTGGTTTTTCAACACTAACACAAGTGCGAAAAGTGGTTTTTCAACACTAACACAAGTGCGAAAAGTGGTTTTTCAACACTATCACAAGTGCAAAAAGTGTTATTTCCACACTAATACAAGTGCAAAAGTGATTTCTTGCACCAACACAAGTGCGAAAAGTGGTTTTTCAACACTAACACAAGTGCGAAAAGTGGTTTTTCAACACTATCACAAGTGCAAAAAGTGTTTTTTTCCACACTAATACAAATGCAAAAGTGGTTTCCTGCACCAACACAAGTGCGAAAAGTGGTTTTTCAACACTAACACAAGTGCGAAAAGTGGTTTTTCAACACTAACACAAGTGCGAAAAGTGGTTTTTCAACACTATCACAAGTGCAAAAAGTGTTATTTCCACACTAATACAAGTGCAAAAGTGGTTTCTTGCACCAACACAAGTGCGAGGAGTGGTTTTTCAACACTAACACAAGTGCGAAAAGTGGTTTTTCAACACTAACACAAGTGCAAAAAGTGTTTTTTCCACACTAATACAAGTGCAAAAGTGGTTTCCTGCACCAACACAAGAGCGAAAAGTGGTTTTTCAACACTAACACAAGCGCGAAAAGTGGTTTTTCAACACTAACATAAGTGCGAAAAGTGGTTTTTCCACACTAATACAAGTGTAAAAGTGGTTTCCTGCACCAACACAAGTGCGAAAAGTGGTTTTTCAACACTAACACAAGTGCGAAAAGTGGTTTTTCAACACTATCACAAGTGCAAAAAGTGTTTTTTGCACACTAATACAAGTGCAAAAGTGGTTTCCTGCACCAACACAAGTGCGAAAAGTGGTTTTTCAACACTAACACAAGTGCGAAAAGTGGTTTTTCAACACTAACACAAGTGCGAAAAGTGGTTTTCCACACTAATACAAGTGCAAAAGTGGTTTCCTGCACTAACACAAGTGCGAAAAGTGGTTTTTCAACACTAACACAAGTGCGAAAAGTGGTTTTTAAACACTAACACAAGTGCGAAAAGTGGTTTTTCAACACTAACACAAGTGCGAAAAGTGGTTTTTCAACACTAACACAAGTGCGAAAAGTGTTTTTTCCACACTAATACAAGTGCAAAAGTTGTTTCCTGCACCAAGACAAGTGCGAAAAGTGGTTTTTCAACACTAACACAAGTGCGAAAAGTGGTTTTTCAACACTAACACAAGTGCAAAAAGTGGTTTTTCAACACTAACACAAGTGCGAAAAGTGGTTTTTCCACACTAATACAAGTGCAAAAGTGGTTTCCTGCACCAACACAAGTGCCAAAAGTGGTTTTTCAACACCAACACAAGTGCGAAAAGTGGTTTTTCAACACTATCACAAATGCAAAAAGTGTTTTTTCCACACTAATACAAGTGCAAAAGTGGTTTCCTGCACCAACACAAGTGCGAAAAGTGGTTTTTCAACACTAACACAAGTGCGAAAAGTGGTTTTTCAACACTAACACAAGTGCAAAAAGTGGTTTTTCAACACTATCACAAGTGCAAAAAGTGTTTTTTCCACACTAATACAAATGCAAAAGTGGTTTCCTGCACCAACACAAGTGCGAAAAGTGGTTTTTCAACACTAACACAAGTGCGAAAAGTGGTTTTTCAACACTAACACAAGTGCGAAAAGTGGTTTTTCAACACTATCACAAGTGCAAAAAGTGTTATTTCCACACTAATACAAGTGCAAAATTGGTTTCTTGCACCAACACAAGTGCGAAAAGTGGTTTTTCAACACTAACACAAGTGCGAAAAGTGGTTTTTCAACACTAACACAAGTGCAAAAAGTGTTTTTTCCACACTAATACAAATGCAAAAGTGGTTTCCTGCACCAACACAAGTGCGAAAAGTGGTTTTTCAACACTAACACAAGTGCGAAAAGTGGTTTTTCAACACTAACACAAGTGCGAAAAGTGGTTTTTCAACACTATCACAAGTGCAAAAAGTGTTATTTCCACACTAATACAAGTGCAAAAGTGGTTTCTTGCACCAACACAAGTGCGAAAAGTGGTTTTTCAACACTAACAAAAGTGCGAAAAGTGGTTTTTCAACACTATCACAAGTGCAAAAAGTGTTTTTTCCACACTAATACAAATGCAAAAGTGGTTTCCTGCACCAACACAAGTGCGAAAAGTGGTTTTTCAACACTAACACAAGTGCGAACATTGGTTTTTCAACACTAACACAAGTGCGAAAAGTGGTTTTTCAACACTATCACAAGTGCAAAAAGTGTTATTTCCACACTAATACAAGTGCAAAAGTGGTTTCCTGCACCAACACAAGTGCGAAAAGTGGTTTTTCAACACTAACACAAGTGCGAAAAGTGGTTTTTCAACACTAACACAAGGGCAAAAAGTGTTTTTTCCACACTAATACAAGTGCAAAAGTGGTTTCCTGCACCAACACAAGAGCGAAAAGTGGTTTTTCAACACTAACACATGCACGAAAAGTGGTTTTTCAACACTAACACAAGTGCAAAAAGTGTTTTTTCCACACTAATACAAGTGCAAAAGTGGTTTCCTGCACCAACACAAGTGCGAAAAGTGGTTTTTCAAAACTAACATAAGTGCGAAAAGTGGTTTTTCCACACCAATACAAGTGCAAAAGTGGTTTTCCTGCACCAACACAAGTGCGAATAGTGGTTTTTCAACACTAACACAAGTGCGAAAAGTGGTTTTTCAACATTAACACAAGTGCGAAAAGTGTTTTTTCAACACTAATACAAGTGCAATAGTGGTTTTCTGCACCAACACAAGTGCGAAAAGTGGTTTTTAACACTAACACAAGTGCGAAAAGTGGTTTTTCAACACTAACACAAGTGCAAAAAGTGGTTTTTCAACACTAACACAAGTGCGAAAAGTGGTTTTTCAACACTATCACAAGTGCAAAAAGTGTTTTTTTCCACACTAATACAAATGCAAAAGTGGTTTCCTGCACCAACACAAGTGCGAAAAGTGGTTTTTCAACACTAACACAAGTGCGAAAAGTGGTTTTTCAACACTAACACAAGTGCGAAAAGTGGTTTTTCAACACTATCACAAGTGCAAAAAGTGTTATTTCCACACTAATACAAGTGCAAAAGTGGTTTCTTGCACCAACACAAGTGCGAGAGGTGGTTTTTCAACACTAACACAAGTGCGAAAAGTGGTTTTTCAACACTAACACAAGTGCAAAAAGTGTTTTTTCCACACTAATACAAGTGCAAAAGTGGTTTCCTGCACAAACACAAGGGCGAAAAGTGGTTTTTCAACACTAACACAAGCGCGAAAAGTGGTTTTTCAACACTAACACAAGTGCAAAAAGTGGTTTTTCCACACTAATACAAGTGTAAAAGTGGTTTCCTGCACCAACACAAGTGCGAAAAGTGGTTTTTCAACACTAACACAAGTGCGAAAAGTGGTTTTTCAACACTAACACAAGTGCGAAAAGTGGTTTTTCAACACTATCACAAGTGCAAAAAGTGTTATTTCCACACTAATACAAGTGCAAAAGTGGTTTCTTGCACCAACACAAGTGCGAAAAGTGGTTTTTCAACACTAACACAAGTGCGAAAAGTGGTTTTTCAACACTAACACAAGTGCAAAAAGTGTTTTTTCCACACTAATACAAATGCAAAAGTGGTTTCCTGCACCAACACAAGTGCGAAAAGTGGTTTTTCAACACTAACACAAGTGCGAAAAGTGGTTTTTCAACACTAACACAAGTGCGAAAAGTGGTTTTTCAACACTATCACAAGTGCAAAAAGTGTTATTTCCACACTAATACAAGTGCAAAAGTGATTTCTTGCACCAACACAAGTGCGAAAAGTGGTTTTTCAACACTAACACAAGTGCGAAAAGTGGTTTTTCAACACTATCACAAGTGCAAAAAGTGTTTTTTTCCACACTAATACAAATGCAAAAGTGGTTTCCTGCACCAACACAAGTGCGAAAAGTGGTTTTTCAACACTAACACAAGTGCGAAAAGTGGTTTTTCAACACTAACACAAGTGCGAAAAGTGGTTTTTCAACACTATCACAAGTGCAAAAAGTGTTATTTCCACACTAATACAAGTGCAAAAGTGGTTTCTTGCACCAACACAAGTGCGAGGAGTGGTTTTTCAACACTAACACAAGTGCGAAAAGTGGTTTTTCAACACTAACACAAGTGCGAGAAGTGGTTTTTCAACACTATCACAAGTGCAAAAAGTGTTTTTTCCACACTTATACAAGTGCAAAAGTGGTTTCCTGCACCAACACAAGTGCGAAAAGTGGTTTTTCAACACTAACACAAGTGCGAAAAGTGGTTTTTCAACACTAACACAAGTGCGAAACGTGGTTTTTCAACACTATCACAAGTGCAAAAAGTGTTTTTTCCACACTAGTACAAGTGCAAAAGTGGTTTCCTGCACCAACACAAGTGCAAAAAGTGGTTTCTCAACACTAACACAAGTGCGAAAAGTGGTTTTTCAACACTAACACAAGTGCGAAAAGTGGTTTTTCAACACTATCACAAGTGCAAAAAGTGTTTTTTCCACACTAATACAAATGCAAAAGTGGTTTCCTGCACCAACACAAGTGCGAAAAGTGGTTTTTCAACACTAACACAAGTGCGAAAAGTGGTTTTTCAACACTAACACAAGTGCAAAAAGTGTTATTTCCACACTAATACAAGTGCAAAAGTGGTTTCCTGCACCAACACAAGTGCGAAAAGTGGTTTTTCAACACTAACACAAGTGCGAAAAGTGGTTTTTCAACACTAACACAAGTGCGAAAAGTGGTTTTTCAACACTATCACAAGTGCAAAAAGTGTTTTTTCCACACTAATACAAATGCAAAAGTGGTTTCCTGCACCAACACAAGTGCGAAAAGTGGTTTTTCAACACTAACACAAGTGCGAAAAGTGGTTTTTCAACACTAACACAAGTGCGAAAAGTGGTTTTTCAACACTATCACAAGTGCAAAAAGTGTTATTTCCACACTAATACAAGTGCAAAATTGGTTTCTTGCACCAACACAAGTGCGAAAAGTGGTTTTTCAACACTAACACAAGTGCGAAAAGTGGTTTTTCAACACTAACACAAGTGCAAAAAGTGTTTTTTCCACACTAATACAAATGCAAAAGTGGTTTCCTGCACCAACACAAGTGCGAAAAGTGGTTTTTCAACACTAACACAAGTGCGAAAAGTGGTTTTTCAACACTAACACAAGTGCGAAAAGTGGTTTTTCAACACTATCACAAGTGCAAAAAGTGTTATTTCCACACTAATACAAGTGCAAAAGTGGTTTCTTGCACCAACACAAGTGCGAAAAGTGGTTTTTCAACACTAACAAAAGTGCGAAAAGTGGTTTTTCAACACTATCACAAGTGCAAAAAGTGTTTTTTCCACACTAATACAAATGCAAAAGTGGTTTCCTGCACCAACACAAGTGCGAAAAGTGGTTTTTCAACACTAACACAAGTGCGAACATTGGTTTTTCAACACTAACACAAGTGCGAAAAGTGGTTTTTCAACACTATCACAAGTGCAAAAAGTGTTATTTCCACACTAATACAAGTGCAAAAGTGGTTTCCTGCACCAACACAAGTGCGAAAAGTGGTTTTTCAACACTAACACAAGGGCAAAAAGTGTTTTTTCCACACTAATACAAGTGCAAAAGTGGTTTCCTGCACCAACACAAGAGCGAAAAGTGGTTTTTCAACACTAACACATGCGCGAAAAGTGGTTTTTCAACACTAACACAAGTGCAAAAAGTGTTTTTTCCACACTAATACAAGTGCAAAAGTGGTTTCCTGCACCAACACAAGTGCGAAAAGTGGTTTTTCAAAACTAACATAAGTGCGAAAAGTGGTTTTTCCACACCAATACAAGTGCAAAAGTGGTTTTCCTGCACCAACACAAGTGCGAATAGTGGTTTTTCAACACTAACACAAGTGCGAAAAGTGGTTTTTCAACATTAACACAAGTGCGAAAAGTGTTTTTTCAACACTAATACAAGTGCAATAGTGGTTTTCTGCACCAACACAAGTGCGAAAAGTGGTTTTTAACACTAACACAAGTGCGAAAAGTGGTTTTTCAACACTAACACAAGTGCGAAAAGTGGTTTTTCAACACTAACACAAGTGCGAAAAGTGGTTTTTCCACACTAATACAAGTGCAAAAGTGGTTTCCTGCACCAACACAAGAGCGAAAAGTGGTTTTTCAACACTAACACAAGCGCGAAAAGTGGTTTTTCAACACTAACACAAGTGCGAAAAGTGGTTTTTCAACACTAACACAAGTGCAAAAAGTGTTTTTTCCACACTAATACAAGTGCAAAAGTGGTTTCCTGCACCAACACAAGAGCGAAAAGTGGTTTTTCAACACTAACACAAGCGCGAAAAGTGGTTTTTCAACACTAACACAAGTGCGAAAAGTGGTTTTTCCACACTAATACAAGTGTAAAAGTGGTTTCCTGCACCAACACAAGTGCGAAAAGTGGTTTTTCAACACTAACACAAGTGCGAAAAGTGGTTTTTCAACACTATCACAAGTGCAAAAAGTGTTTTTTGCACACTAATACAAGTGCAAAAGTGGTTTCCTGCACCAACACAAGTGCGAAAAGTGGTTTTTCAACACTAACACAAGTGCACAAAGTGGTTTTTCAACACTAACACAAGTGCGAAAAGTGGTTTTCCACACTAACACAAGTGCGAAAAGTGGTTTTTCAACACTAACACAAGTGCGAAAAGTGTTTTTTCAACACTATCACAAATGCAAAAAGTGTTTTTTCCACACTAATACAAGTGCAAAAGTGGTTTCCTGCACCAACACAAGTGCGAAAAGTGGTTTTTCAACACTAACACAAGTGCGAAAAGTGGTTTTTCAACACTAACACAAGTGCGAAAAGTGGTTTTTCAACACTATCACAAGTGCAAATAGTGTTTTTTCCACACTAGTACAAGTGCAAAAGTGGTTTCCTGCACCAACACAAGTGCAAAAAGTGGTTTCTCAACACTAACACAAGTGCGAAAAGTGGTTTTTCAACACTAACACAAGTGCGAAAAGTGGTTTTTCAACACTATCACAAGTGCAAAAAGTGTTTTTTCCACACTAATACAAATGCAAAAGTGGTTTCCTGCACCAACACAAGTGCGAAAAGTGGTTTTTCAACACTAACACAAGTGCGAAAAGTGGTTTTTCAACACTAACACAAGTGCGAAAAGTGGTTTTTCAACACTATCACAAGTGCAAAAAGTGTTATTTCCACACTAATACAAGTGCAAAAGTGGTTTCTTGCACCAACACAAGTGCGAAAAGTGGTTTTTCAACACTAACACAAGTGCGAAAAGTGGTTTTTCAACACTAACACAAGTGCAAAAAGTGTTTTTTCCACACTAATACAAATGCAAAAGTGGTTTCCTGCACCAACACAAGTGCGAAAAGTGGTTTTTCAACACTAACACAAGTGCGAAAAGTGGTTTTTCAACACTAACACAAGTGCGAAAAGTGGTTTTTCAACACTATCACAAGTGCAAAAAGTGTTATTTCCACACTAATACAAGTGCAAAAGTGATTTCTTGCACCAACACAAGTGCGAAAAGTGGTTTTTCAACACTAACACAAGTGCGAAAAGTGGTTTTTCAACACTATCACAAGTGCAAAAAGTGTTTTTTTCCACACTAATACAAATGCAAAAGTGGTTTCCTGCACCAACACAAGTGCGAAAAGTGGTTTTTCAACACTAACACAAGTGCGAAAAGTGGTTTTTCAACACTAACACAAGTGCGAAAAGTGGTTTTTCAACACTATCACAAGTGCAAAAAGTGTTATTTCCACACTAATACAAGTGCAAAAGTGGTTTCTTGCACCAACACAAGTGCGAGAAGTGGTTTTTCAACACTAACACAAGTGCGAAAAGTGGTTTTTCAACACTAACACAAGTGCAAAAAGTGTTTTTTCCACACTAATACAAGTGCAAAAGTGGTTTCCTGCACCAACACAAGGGCGAAAAGTGGTTTTTCAACACTAACACAAGCGCGAAAAGTGGTTTTTCAACACTAACACAAGTGCAAAAAGTGGTTTTTCCACACTAATACAAGTGTAAAAGTGGTTTCCTGCACCAACACAAGTGCGAAAAGTGGTTTTTCAACACTAACACAAGTGCGAAAAGTGGTTTTTCAACACTAACACAAGTGCGAAAAGTGGTTTTTCAACACTATCACAAGTGCAAAAAGTGTTATTTCCACACTAATACAAGTGCAAAAGTGGTTTCTTGCACCAACACAAGTGCGAAAAGTGGTTTTTCAACACTAACACAAGTGCGAAAAGTGGTTTTTCAACACTAACACAAGTGCAAAAAGTGTTTTTTCCACACTAATACAAATGCAAAAGTGGTTTCCTGCACCAACACAAGTGCGAAAAGTGGTTTTTCAACACTAACACAAGTGCGAAAAGTGGTTTTTCAACACTAACACAAGTGCGAAAAGTGGTTTTTCAACACTATCACAAGTGCAAAAAGTGTTATTTCCACACTAATACAAGTGCAAAAGTGATTTCTTGCACCAACACAAGTGCGAAAAGTGGTTTTTCAACACTAACACAAGTGCGAAAAGTGGTTTTTCAACACTATCACAAGTGCAAAAAGTGTTTTTTTCCACACTAATACAAATGCAAAAGTGGTTTCCTGCACCAACACAAGTGCGAAAAGTGGTTTTTCAACACTAACACAAGTGCGAAAAGTGGTTTTTCAACACTAACACAAGTGCGAAAAGTGGTTTTTCAACACTATCACAAGTGCAAAAAGTGTTATTTCCACACTAATACAAGTGCAAAAGTGGTTTCTTGCACCAACACAAGTGCGAGGAGTGGTTTTTCAACACTAACACAAGTGCGAAAAGTGGTTTTTCAACACTAACACAAGTGCAAAAAGTGTTTTTTCCACACTAATACAAGTGCAAAAGTGGTTTCCTGCACCAACACAAGAGCGAAAAGTGGTTTTTCAACACTAACACAAGCGCGAAAAGTGGTTTTTCAACACTAACATAAGTGCGAAAAGTGGTTTTTCCACACTAATACAAGTGTAAAAGTGGTTTCCTGCACCAACACAAGTGCGAAAAGTGGTTTTTCAACACTAACACAAGTGCGAAAAGTGGTTTTTCAACACTATCACAAGTGCAAAAAGTGTTTTTTGCACACTAATACAAGTGCAAAAGTGGTTTCCTGCACCAACACAAGTGCGAAAAGTGGTTTTTCAACACTAACACAAGTGCGAAAAGTGGTTTTTCAACACTAACACAAGTGCGAAAAGTGGTTTTCCACACTAATACAAGTGCAAAAGTGGTTTCCTGCACTAACACAAGTGCGAAAAGTGGTTTTTCAACACTAACACAAGTGCGAAAAGTGGTTTTTAAACACTAACACAAGTGCGAAAAGTGGTTTTTCAACACTAACACAAGTGCGAAAAGTGGTTTTTCAACACTAACACAAGTGCGAAAAGTGTTTTTTCCACACTAATACAAGTGCAAAAGTTGTTTCCTGCACCAAGACAAGTGCGAAAAGTGGTTTTTCAACACTAACACAAGTGCGAAAAGTGGTTTTTCAACACTAACACAAGTGCAAAAAGTGGTTTTTCAACACTAACACAAGTGCGAAAAGTGGTTTTTCCACACTAATACAAGTGCAAAAGTGGTTTCCTGCACCAACACAAGTGCCAAAAGTGGTTTTTCAACACCAACACAAGTGCGAAAAGTGGTTTTTCAACACTATCACAAATGCAAAAAGTGTTTTTTCCACACTAATACAAGTGCAAAAGTGGTTTCCTGCACCAACACAAGTGCGAAAAGTGGTTTTTCAACACTAACACAAGTGCGAAAAGTGGTTTTTCAACACTAACACAAGTGCAAAAAGTGGTTTTTCAACACTATCACAAGTGCAAAAAGTGTTTTTTCCACACTAATACAAATGCAAAAGTGGTTTCCTGCACCAACACAAGTGCGAAAAGTGGTTTTTCAACACTAACACAAGTGCGAAAAGTGGTTTTTCAACACTAACACAAGTGCGAAAAGTGGTTTTTCAACACTATCACAAGTGCAAAAAGTGTTATTTCCACACTAATACAAGTGCAAAATTGGTTTCTTGCACCAACACAAGTGCGAAAAGTGGTTTTTCAACACTAACACAAGTGCGAAAAGTGGTTTTTCAACACTAACACAAGTGCAAAAAGTGTTTTTTCCACACTAATACAAATGCAAAAGTGGTTTCCTGCACCAACACAAGTGCGAAAAGTGGTTTTTCAACACTAACACAAGTGCGAAAAGTGGTTTTTCAACACTAACACAAGTGCGAAAAGTGGTTTTTCAACACTATCACAAGTGCAAAAAGTGTTATTTCCACACTAATACAAGTGCAAAAGTGGTTTCTTGCACCAACACAAGTGCGAAAAGTGGTTTTTCAACACTAACAAAAGTGCGAAAAGTGGTTTTTCAACACTATCACAAGTGCAAAAAGTGTTTTTTCCACACTAATACAAATGCAAAAGTGGTTTCCTGCACCAACACAAGTGCGAAAAGTGGTTTTTCAACACTAACACAAGTGCGAACATTGGTTTTTCAACACTAACACAAGTGCGAAAAGTGGTTTTTCAACACTATCACAAGTGCAAAAAGTGTTATTTCCACACTAATACAAGTGCAAAAGTGGTTTCCTGCACCAACACAAGTGCGAAAAGTGGTTTTTCAACACTAACACAAGTGCGAAAAGTGGTTTTTCAACACTAACACAAGGGCAAAAAGTGTTTTTTCCACACTAATACAAGTGCAAAAGTGGTTTCCTGCACCAACACAAGAGCGAAAAGTGGTTTTTCAACACTAACACATGCACGAAAAGTGGTTTTTCAACACTAACACAAGTGCAAAAAGTGTTTTTTCCACACTAATACAAGTGCAAAAGTGGTTTCCTGCACCAACACAAGTGCGAAAAGTGGTTTTTCAAAACTAACATAAGTGCGAAAAGTGGTTTTTCCACACCAATACAAGTGCAAAAGTGGTTTTCCTGCACCAACACAAGTGCGAATAGTGGTTTTTCAACACTAACACAAGTGCGAAAAGTGGTTTTTCAACATTAACACAAGTGCGAAAAGTGTTTTTTCAACACTAATACAAGTGCAATAGTGGTTTTCTGCACCAACACAAGTGCGAAAAGTGGTTTTTAACACTAACACAAGTGCGAAAAGTGGTTTTTCAACACTAACACAAGTGCAAAAAGTGGTTTTTCAACACTAACACAAGTGCGAAAAGTGGTTTTTCCACACTAATACAAGTGCAAAAGTGGTTTCCTGCACCAACACAAGTGCGAAAAGTGGTTTTTCAACACTAACACAAGCGCGAAAAGTGGTTTTTCAACACTAACACAAGTGCGAAAAGTGGTTTTTCAACACTAACACAAGTGCAAAAAGTGTTTTTTCCACACTAATACAAGTGCAAAAGTGGTTTCCTGCACCAACACAAGAGCGAAAAGTGGTTTTTCAACACTAACACAAGCGCGAAAAGTGGTTTTTCAACACTAACACAAGTGCGAAAAGTGGTTTTTCCACACTAATACAAGTGTAAAAGTGGTTTCCTGCACCAACACAAGTGCGAAAAGTGGTTTTTCAACACTAACACAAGTGCGAAAAGTGGTTTTTCAACACTATCACAAGTGCAAAAAGTGTTTTTTTGCACACTAATACAAGTGCAAAAGTGGTTTCCTGCACCAACACAAGTGCGAAAAGTGGTTTTTCAACACTAACACAAGGGCACAAAGTGGTTTTTCAACACTAACACAAGTGCGAAAAGTGGTTTTCCACACTAATACAAGTGCAAAAGTGGTTTCCTGCACTAACACAAGTGCGAACAGTGGTTTTTCAACACTAACACAAGTGCGAAAAGTGGTTTTTAAACACTAACACAAGTGCGAAAAGTGGTTTTTCAACACTAACACAAGTGCGAAAAGTGGTTTTTCAACACTAACACAAGTGCGAAAAGTGTTTTTTCAACACTATCACAAATGCAAAAAGTGTTTTTTCCACACTAATACAAGTGCAAAAGTGGTTTCCTGCACCAACACAAGTGCGAAAAGTGGTTTTTCAACACTAACACAAGTGCGAAAAGTGGTTTTTCAACACTAACACAAGTGCGAAAAGTGGTTTTTCAACACTATCACAAGTGCAAATAGTGTTTTTTCCACACTAGTAGAAGTGCAAAAGTGGTTTCCTGCACCAACACAAGTGCAAAAAGTGGTTTCTCAACACTAACACAAGTGCGAAAAGTGGTTTTTCAACACTAACACAAGTGCGAAAAGTGGTTTTTCAACACTATCACAAGTGCAAAAAGTGTTTTTTCCACACTAATACAAATGCAAAAGTGGTTTCCTGCACCAACACAAGTGCGAAAAGTGGTTTTTCAACACTAACACAAGTGCGAAAAGTGGTTTTTCAACACTAACACAAGTGCGAAAAGTGGTTTTTCAACACTATCACAAGTGCAAAAAGTGTTATTTCCACACTAATACAAGTGCAAAAGTGGTTTCTTGCACCAACACAAGTGCGAAAAGTGGTTTTTCAACACTAACACAAGTGCGAAAAGTGGTTTTTCAACACTAACACAAGTGCAAAAAGTGTTTTTTCCACACTAATACAAATGCAAAAGTGGTTTCCTGCACCAACACAAGTGCGAAAAGTGGTTTTTCAACACTAACACAAGTGCGAAAAGTGGTTTTTCAACACTAACACAAGTGCGAAAAGTGGTTTTTCAACACTATCACAAGTGCAAAAAGTGTTATTTCCACACTAATACAAGTGCAAAAGTGATTTCTTGCACCAACACAAGTGCGAAAAGTGGTTTTTCAACACTAACACAAGTGCGAAAAGTGGTTTTTCAACACTATCACAAGTGCAAAAAGTGTTTTTTTCCACACTAATACAAATGCAAAAGTGGTTTCCTGCACCAACACAAGTGCGAAAAGTGGTTTTTCAACACTAACACAAGTGCGAAAAGTGGTTTTTCAACACTAACACAAGTGCGAAAAGTGGTTTTTCAACACTATCACAAGTGCAAAAAGTGTTATTTCCACACTAATACAAGTGCAAAAGTGGTTTCTTGCACCAACACAAGTGCGAGAAGTGGTTTTTCAACACTAACACAAGTGCGAAAAGTGGTTTTTCAACACTAACACAAGTGCAAAAAGTGTTTTTCCACACTAATACAAGTGCAAAAGTGGTTTCCTGCACCAACACAAGAGCGAAAAGTGGTTTTTCAACACTAACACAAGCGCGAAAAGTGGTTTTTCAACACTAACACAAGTGCGAAAAGTGGTTTTTCCACACTAATACAAGTGTAAAAGTGGTTTCCTGCACCAACACAAGTGCGAAAAGTGGTTTTTCAACACTAACACAAGTGCGAAAAGTGGTTTTTCAACACTATCACAAGTGCAAAAAGTGTTTTTTGCACTCTAATACAAGTGCAAAAGTGGTTTCCTGCACCAACACAAGTGCGAAAAGTGGTTTTTCAACACTAACACAAGTGCGAAAAGTGGTTTTTCAACACTAACACAAGTGCGAAAAGTGGTTTTCCACACTAATACAAGTGCAAAAGTGGTTTCCTGCACTAACACAAGTGCGAAAAGTGGTTTTTCAACACTAACACAAGTGCGAAAAGTGGTTTTTAAACACTAACACAAGTGCGAAAAGTGGTTTTTCAACACTAACACAAGTGCGAAAAGTGGTTTTTCAACACTAACACAAGTGCGAAAAGTGTTTTTTCCACACTAATACAAGTGCAAAAGTTGTTTCCTGCACCAAGACAAGTGCGAAAAGTGGTTTTTCAACACTAACACAAGTGCGAAAAGTGGTTTTTCAACACTAACACAAGTGCAAAAAGTGGTTTTTCAACACTAACACAAGTGCGAAAAGTGGTTTTTCCACACTAATACAAGTGCAAAAGTGGTTTCCTGCACCAACACAAGTGCCAAAAGTGGTTTTTCAACACCAACACAAGTGCGAAAAGTGGTTTTTCAACACTATCACAAATGCAAAAAGTGTTTTTTCCACACTAATACAAGTGCAAAAGTGGTTTCCTGCACCAACACAAGTGCGAAAAGTGGTTTTTCAACACTAACACAAGTGCGAAAAGTGGTTTTTCAACACTAACACAAGTGCGAAAAGTGGTTTTTCAACACTATCACAAGTGCAAAAAGTGTTTTTTCCACACTAGTACAAGTGCAAAAGTGGTTTCCTGCACCAACACAAGTGCAAAAAGTGGTTTTTCAACACTAACACAAGTGCGAAAAGTGGTTTTTAAACACTAACACAAGTGCGAAAAGTGGTTTTTCAACACTATCACAAGTGCAAAAAGTGTTTTTTCCACACTAATACAAGTGCAAAAATGGTTTCCTGCACCAACACAAGTGCGAAAAGTGGTTTTTCAACACTAACAAAAGTGCGAAAAGTGGTTTTTCAACACTAACACAAGTGCGAAAAGTGGTTTTTCCACACTAATACAAGTGCAAAAGTGGTTTCCTGCACCAACACAAGTGCGAAAAGTGGTTTTTTCAACACTAACACAAGTGCGAAAAGTGGTTTTTCAACACTAACACAAGTGCGAAAAGTGGTTTTTCAACACTATCACAAGTGCAAAAAGTGTTTTTTCCACACTAGTACAAGTGCAAAAGTGGTTTCCTGCACCAACACAAGTGCAAAAAGTGGTTTTTCAACACTAACACAAGTGCGAAAAGTGGTTTTTAAACACTAACACAAGTGCGAAAAGTGGTTTTTCAACACTAACACAAGTGCGAAAAGTGTTTTTTCCACACTAATACAAGTGCAAAAGTGGTTTCCTGCACCAACACAAGTGCGAAAAGTGGTTTTTCAACACTAACACAAGGGCAAAAAGTGTTTTTTCCACACTAATACAAGTGCAAAAGTGGTTTCCTGCACCAACACAAGAGCGAAAAGTGGTTTTTCAACACTAACACATGCGCGAAAAGTGGTTTTTCAACACTAACACAAGTGCAAAAAGTGTTTTTTCCACACTAATACAAGTGCAAAAGTGGTTTCCTGCACCAACACAAGTGCGAAAAGTGGTTTTTCAAAACTAACATAAGTGCGAAAAGTGGTTTTTCCACACCAATACAAGTGCAAAAGTGGTTTTCCTGCACCAACACAAGTGCGAAAGTGTTTTTTCCACACTAATACAAGTGCAAAAGTGGTTTCCTGCACCAACACAAGTGCGAAAAGTGGTTTTTCAACACTAACACAAGTGCGAAAAGTGGTTTTTCAACACTAACACAAGTGCGAAAAGTGGTTTTTCAACACTATCACAAGTGCAAAAAGTGGTTTTTCAACACTAACACAAGTGCAAAAAGTGTTTTTTCCACACTAATACAAGTGCAAAAGTGGTTTCCTGCACCAACACAAGAGCGAAAAGTGGTTTTTCAACACTAACACAAGCGCGAAAAGTGGTTTTTCAACACTAACACAAGTGCGAAAAGTGGTTTTTCAACACTAACACAAGTGCAAAAAGTGTTTTTTCCACACTAATACAAGTGCAAAAGTGGTTTCCTGCACCAACACAAGAGCGAAAAGTGGTTTTTCAACACTAACACAAGCGCGAAAAGTGGTTTTTCAACACTAACACAAGTGCGAAAAGTGGTTTTTCCACACTAATACAAGTGTAAAAGTGGTTTCCTGCACCAACACAAGTGCGAAAAGTGGTTTTTCAACACTAACACAAGTGCGAAAAGTGGTTTTTCAACACTATCACAAGTGCAAAAAGTGTTTTTTGCACACTAATACAAGTGCAAAAGTGGTTTCCTGCACCAACACAAGTGCGAAAAGTGGTTTTTCAACACTAACACAAGTGCACAAAGTGGTTTTTCAACACTAACACAAGTGCGAAAAGTGGTTTTCCACACTAATACAAGTGCAAAAGTGGTTTCCTGCACTAACACAAGTGCGAACAGTGGTTTTTCAACACTAACACAAGTGCGAAAAGTGGTTTTTAAACACTAACACAAGTGCGAAAAGTGGTTTTTCAACACTAACACAATTGCGAAAAGTGGTTTTTCAACACTAACACAAGTGCGAAAAGTGTTTTTTCAACACTATCACAAATGCAAAAAGTGTTTTTTCCACACTAATACAAGTGCAAAAGTGGTTTCCTGCACCAACACAAGTGCGAAAAGTGGTTTTTCAACACTAACACAAGTGCGAAAAGTGGTTTTTCAACACTAACACAAGTGCGAAAAGTGGTTTTTCAACACTATCACAAGTGCAAATAGTGTTTTTTCCACACTAGTACAAGTGCAAAAGTGGTTTCCTGCACCAACACAAGTGCAAAAAGTGGTTTCTCAACACTAACACAAGTGCGAAAAGTGGTTTTTCAACACTAACACAAGTGCGAAAAGTGGTTTTTCAACACTATCACAAGTGCAAAAAGTGTTTTTTCCACACTAATACAAATGCAAAAGTGGTTTCCTGCACCAACACAAGTGCGAAAAGTGGTTTTTCAACACTAACACAAGTGCGAAAAGTGGTTTTTCAACACTAACACAAGTGCGAAAAGTGGTTTTTCAACACTATCACAAGTGCAAAAAGTGTTATTTCCACACTAATACAAGTGCAAAAGTGGTTTCTTGCACCAACACAAGTGCGAAAAGTGGTTTTTCAACACTAACACAAGTGCGAAAAGTGGTTTTTCAACACTAACACAAGTGCAAAAAGTGTTTTTTCCACACTAATACAAATGCAAAAGTGGTTTCCTGCACCAACACAAGTGCGAAAAGTGGTTTTTCAACACTAACACAAGTGCGAAAAGTGGTTTTTCAACACTAACACAAGTGCGAAAAGTGGTTTTTCAACACTATCACAAGTGCAAAAAGTGTTATTTCCACACTAATACAAGTGCAAAAGTGATTTCTTGCACCAACACAAGTGCGAAAAGTGGTTTTTCAACACTAACACAAGTGCGAAAAGTGGTTTTTCAACACTATCACAAGTGCAAAAAGTGTTTTTTCCACACTAATACAAATGCAAAAGTGGTTTCCTGCACCAACACAAGTGCGAAAAGTGGTTTTTCAACACTAACACAAGTGCGAAAAGTGGTTTTTCAACACTAACACAAGTGCGAAAAGTGGTTTTTCAACACTATCACAAGTGCAAAAAGTGTTATTTCCACACTAATACAAGTGCAAAAGTGGTTTCTTGCACCAACACAAGTGCGAGAAGTGGTTTTTCAACACTAACACAAGTGCGAAAAGTGGTTTTTCAACACTAACACAAGTGCAAAAAGTGTTTTTTCCACACTAATACAAGTGCAAAAGTGGTTTCCTGCACCAACACAAGAGCGAAAAGTGGTTTTTCAACACTAACACAAGCGCGAAAAGTGGTTTTTCAACACTAACACAAGTGCGAAAAGTGGTTTTTCCACACTAATACAAGTGTAAAAGTGGTTTCCTGCACCAACACAAGTGCGAAAAGTGGTTTTTCAACACTAACACAAGTGCGAAAAGTGGTTTTTCAACACTATCACAAGTGCAAAAAGTGCTTTTTGCACACTAATACAAGTGCAAAAGTGGTTTCCTGCACCAACACAAGTGCGAAAAGTGGTTTTTCAACACTAACACAAGTGCGAAAAGTGGTTTTTCAACACTAACACAAGTGCGAAAAGTGGTTTTCCACACTAATACAAGTGCAAAAGTGGTTTCCTGCACTAACACAAGTGCGAAAAGTGGTTTTTCAACACTAACACAAGTGCGAAAAGTGGTTTTTAAACACTAACACAAGTGCGAAAAGTGGTTTTTCAACACTAACACAAGTGCGAAAAGTGGTTTTTCAACACTAACACAAGTGCGAAAAGTGTTTTTTCCACACTAATACAAGTGCAAAAGTTGTTTCCTGCACCAAGACAAGTGCGAAAAGTGGTTTTTCAACACTAACACAAGTGCGAAAAGTGGTTTTTCAACACTAACACAAGTGCAAAAAGTGGTTTTTCAACACTAACACAAGTGCGAAAAGTGGTTTTTCCACACTAATACAAGTGCAAAAGTGGTTTCCTGCACCAACACAAGTGCCAAAAGTGGTTTTTCAACACCAACACAAGTGCGAAAAGTGGTTTTTCAACACTATCACAAATGCAAAAAGTGTTTTTTCCACACTAATACAAGTGCAAAAGTGGTTTCCTGCACCAACACAAGTGCGAAAAGTGGTTTTTCAACACTAACACAAGTGCGAAAAGTGGTTTTTCAACACTAACACAAGTGCGAAAAGTGGTTTTTCAACACTATCACAAGTGCAAAAAGTGTTTTTTCCACACTAGTACAAGTGCAAAAGTGGTTTCCTGCACCAACACAAGTGCAAAAAGTGGTTTTTCAACACTAACACAAGTGCGAAAAGTGGTTTTTAAACACTAACACAAGTGCGAAAAGTGGTTTTTCAACACTATCACAAGTGCAAAAAGTGTTTTTTCCACACTAATACAAGTGCAAAAATGGTTTCCTGCACCAACACAAGTGCGAAAAGTGGTTTTTCAACACTAACAAAAGTGCGAAAAGTGGTTTTTCAACACTAACACAAGTGCGAAAAGTGGTTTTTCCACACTAATACAAGTGCAAAAGTGGTTTCCTGCACCAACACAAGTGCGAAAAGTGGTTTTTCAACACTAACACAAGTGCGAAAAGTGGTTTTTCAACACTAACACAAGTGCGAAAAGTGGTTTTTCAACACTATCACAAGTGCAAAAAGTGTTTTTTCCACACTAGTACAAGTGCAAAAGTGGTTTCCTGCACCAACACAAGTGCAAAAAGTGGTTTTTCAACACTAACACAAGTGCGAAAAGTGGTTTTTAAACACTAACACAAGTGCAAAAAGTGGTTTTTCAACACTAACACAAGTGCGAAAAGTGTTTTTTCCACACTAATACAAGTGCAAAAGTGGTTTCCTGCACCAACACAAGTGCGAAAAGTGGTTTTTCAACACTAACACAAGTGCGAAAAGTGGTTTTTCAACACTAACACAAGTGCGAAAAGTGGTTTTTCAACACTAACACAAGTGCGAAAAGTGGTTTTTCCACAATAATACAAGTGCAAAAGTGATTTCCTGCACCAACACAAGTGCGAAAAGTGGTTTTTCAACACTAACACAAGTGCGAAAAGTGGTTTTTCAACACTAACACAAGTGCGAAAAGTGGTTTTTCAACACTAACAGAAGTGCGAAAAGTGGTTTTTCCACACTAATACAACTGCAAAAGTGGTTTCCTGCACCAAGACAAGTGCGAAAAGTGGTTTTTCAACACTAACACAAGTGCGAAAAGTGGTTTTTCAACACTAACACAAGTGCGAAAAGTGGTTTTTCAATACTAACACAAGTGCGAAAAGTGGTTTTGCCACACTAATACAAGTGCAAAAGTGGTTTCCTGCACCAACACAAGTGCGAAAAGTGGTTTTTCAACACTAATACAAGTGCAAAAGTGGTTTCCTGCACCAATACAAGTGCAAAAGTGGTTTCCTGCACCAAGACAAGTGCGAAAAGTGGTTTTTCAACACTAACACAAGTGTGAAAAGTGGTTTTTCAACACTAACACAAGTGCGAAAAGTGGTTTTTCAACACTATCACAAGTGCAAAAAGTGTTTTCCACACTAGTACAAGTACAAAAGTGGTTTCCTGCACCAACACAAGTGCAAAAAGTGGTTTTTCAACACTAACACAAGTGCGAAAAGTGGTTTTTCAACACTAACACAAGTGCGAAAAGTGGTTTTTCAACACTATCACAAGTGCAAAAAGTGTTTTTTCCACACTAATACAAATGCAAAAGTGGTTTCCTGCACCAACACAAGTGCGAAAAGTGGTTTTTCAACACTAACACAAGTGCGAAAAGTGGTTTTTCAACACTAACACAAGTGCGAAAAGTGGTTTTTCAACACTATCACAAGTGCAAAAAGTGTTATTTCCACACTAATACAATTGCAAAAGTGGTTTTCCTGCACCAACACAAGTGCGAAAAGTGGTTTTTCAACACTAACACAAGTGCGAAAAGTGGTTTTTCAACACTAACACAAGTGCAAAACGTGTTTTTTCCACACTAATACAAGTGCAAAAATGGTTTCCTGCACCAACACAAGTGCGAAAAGTGGTTTTTCAACACTAACAAAAGTGCGAAAAGTGGTTTTTCAACACTAACACAAGTGCGAAAAGTGGTTTTTCCACACTAATACAAGTGCAAAAGTGGTTTCCTGCACCAACACAAGTGCGAAAAGTGGTTTTTCAACACTAACACAAGTGCGAAAAGTGGTTTTTCAACACTAACACAAGTGCGAAAAGTGGTTTTTCAACACTATCACAAGTGCAAAAAGTGTTTTTTCCACACTAGTACAAGTGCAAAAGTGGTTTCCTGCACCAACACAAGTGCAAAAAGTGGTTTTTCAACACTAACACAAGTGCGAAAAGTGGTTTTTAAACACTAACACAAGTGCGAAAAGTGGTTTTTCAACACTAACACAAGTGCGAAAAGTGTTTTTTCCACACTAATACAAGTGCAAAAGTGGTTTCCTGCACCAACACAAGTGCGAAAAGTGGTTTTTCAACACTAACACAAGTGCGAAAAGTGGTTTTTCAACACTAACACAAGTGCGAAAAGTGGTTTTTCAACACTAACACAAGTGCGAAAAGTGGTTTTTCCACAATAATACAAGTGCAAAAGTGATTTCCTGCACCAACACAAGTGCGAAAAGTGGTTTTTCAACACTAACACAAGTGCGAAAAGTGGTTTTTCAACACTAACACAAGTGCGAAAAGTGGTTTTTCAACACTAACAGAAGTGCGAAAAGTGGTTTTTCCACACTAATACAACTGCAAAAGTGGTTTCCTGCACCAAGACAAGTGCGAAAAGTGGTTTTTCAACACTAACACAAGTGCGAAAAGTGGTTTTTCAACACTAACACAAGTGCGAAAAGTGGTTTTTCAATACTAACACAAGTGCGAAAAGTGGTTTTGCCACACTAATACAAGTGCAAAAGTGGTTTCCTGCACCAACACAAGTGCGAAAAGTGGTTTTTCAACACTAACACAAGTGCAAAAAGTGGTTTTTCAACACTAACACAAGTGCGAAAAGTGGTTTTTCCACACTAATACAAGTGCAAAAGTGGTTTCCTGCACCAATACAAGTGCAAAAGTGGTTTCCTGCACCAAGACAAGTGCGAAAAGTGGTTTTTCAACACTAACACAAGTGTGAAAAGTGGTTTTTCAACACTAACACAAGTGCGAAAAGTGGTTTTTCAACACTATCACAAGTGCAAAAAGTGTTTTCCACACTAGTACAAGTACAAAAGTGGTTGCCTGCACCAACACAAGTGCAAAAAGTGGTTTTTCAACACTAACACAAGTGCGAAAAGTGGTTTTTCAACACTAACACAAGTGCGAAAAGTGGTTTTTCAACACTATCACAAGTGCAAAAAGTGTTTTTTCCACACTAATACAAATGCAAAAGTGGTTTCCTGCACCAACACAAGTGCGAAAAGTGGTTTTTCAACACTAACACAAGTGCGAAAAGTGGTTTTTCAACACTAACACAAGTGCGAAAAGTGGTTTTTCAACACTATCACAAGTGCAAAAAGTGTTATTTCCACACTAATACAATTGCAAAAGTGGTTTTCCTGCACCAACACAAGTGCGAAAAGTGGTTTTTCAACACTAACACAAGTGCAAAAAGTGTTTTTTCCACACTAATACAAGCGCAAAAGTGGTTTCCTGCACCAACACAAGTGCGAAAAGTGGTTTTTCAACACTAACACAAGTGCAAAAAGTGGTTTTTCAACACTAACACAAGTGCGAAAAGTGGTTTTTCCACACTAATACAAGTGCAAAAGTGGTTTCCTGCACCAATACAAGTGCAAAAGTGGTTTCCTGCACCAAGACAAGTGCGAAAAGTGGTTTTTCAACACTAACACAAGTGTGAAAAGTGGTTTTTCAACACTAACACAAGTGCGAAAAGTGGTTTTTCAACACTATCACAAGTGCAAAAAGTGTTTTCCACACTAGTACAAGTACAAAAGTGGTTGCCTGCACCAACACAAGTGCAAAAAGTGGTTTTTCAACACTAACACAAGTGCGAAAAGTGGTTTTTCAACACTAACACAAGTGCGAAAAGTGGTTTTTCAACACTATCACAAGTGCAAAAAGTGTTTTTTCCACACTAATACAAATGCAAAAGTGGTTTCCTGCACCAACACAAGTGCGAAAAGTGGTTTTTCAACACTAACACAAGTGCGAAAAGTGGTTTTTCAACACTAACACAAGTGCGAAAAGTGGTTTTTCAACACTATCACAAGTGCAAAAAGTGTTATTTCCACACTAATACAATTGCAAAAGTGGTTTTCCTGCACCAACACAAGTGCGAAAAGTGGTTTTTCAACACTAACACAAGTGCGAAAAGTGGTTTTTCAACACTAACACAAGTGCAAAAAGTGTTTTTTCCACACTAATACAAGCGCAAAAGTGGTTTCCTGCACCAACACAAGTGCGAAAAGTGGTTTTTCAACACTAACACAAGCGCGAAAAGTGGTTTTTCAACACTAACACAAGTGCGAAAAGTGGTTTTTCCACACTAATACAAGTGTAAAAGTGGTTTCCTGCACCAACACAAGTGCGAAAAGTGGTTTTTCAACACTAACACAAGTGCGAAAAGTGGTTTTTCAACACTATCACAAGTGCAAAAAGTGTTTTTTGCACACTAATACAAGTGCAAAAGTGGTTTCCTGCACCAACACAAGTGCGAAAAGTGGTTTTTCAACACTAACACAAGTGCGAAAAGTGGTTTTTCAACACTAACACAAGTGCGAAAAGTGGTTTTCCACACTAATACAAGTGCAAAAGTGGTTTCCTGCACTAACACAAGTGCGAAAAGTGGTTTTTCAACACTAACACAAGTGCGAAAAGTGGTTTTTAAACACTAACACAAGTGCGAAAAGTGGTTTTTCAACACTAACACAAGTGCGAAAAGTGGTTTTTCAACACTAACACAAGTGCGAAAAGTGTTTTTTCCACACTAATACAAGTGCAAAAGTTGTTTCCTGCACCAAGACAAGTGCGAAAAGTGGTTTTTCAACACTAACACAAGTGCGAAAAGTGGTTTTTCAACACTAACACAAGTGCAAAAAGTGGTTTTTCAACACTAACACAAGTGCGAAAAGTGGTTTTTCCACACTAATACAAGTGCAAAAGTGGTTTCCTGCACCAACACAAGTGCCAAAAGTGGTTTTTCAACACCAACACAAGTGCGAAAAGTGGTTTTTCAACACTATCACAAATGCAAAAAGTGTTTTTTCCACACTAATACAAGTGCAAAAGTGGTTTCCTGCACCAACACAAGTGCGAAAAGTGGTTTTTCAACACTAACACAAGTGCGAAAAGTGGTTTTTCAACACTAACACAAGTGCGAAAAGTGGTTTTTCAACACTATCACAAGTGCAAAAAGTGTTTTTTCCACACTAGTACAAGTGCAAAAGTGGTTTCCTGCACCAACACAAGTGCAAAAAGTGGTTTTTCAACACTAACACAAGTGCGAAAAGTGGTTTTTAAACACTAACACAAGTGCGAAAAGTGGTTTTTCAACACTATCACAAGTGCAAAAAGTGTTTTTTCCACACTAATACAAGTGCAAAAATGGTTTCCTGCACCAACACAAGTGCGAAAAGTGGTTTTTCAACACTAACAAAAGTGCGAAAAGTGGTTTTTCAACACTAACACAAGTGCGAAAAGTGGTTTTTCCACACTAATACAAGTGCAAAAGTGGTTTCCTGCACCAACACAAGTGCGAAAAGTGGTTTTTCAACACTAACACAAGTGCGAAAAGTGGTTTTTCAACACTAACACAAGTGCGAAAAGTGGTTTTTCAACACTATCACAAGTGCAAAAAGTGTTTTTTCCACACTAGTACAAGTGCAAAAGTGGTTTCCTGCACCAACACAAGTGCAAAAAGTGGTTTTTCAACACTAACACAAGTGCGAAAAGTGGTTTTTAAACACTAACACAAGTGCGAAAAGTGGTTTTTCAACACTAACACAAGTGCGAAAAGTGTTTTTTCCACACTAATACAAGTGCAAAAGTGGTTTCCTGCACCAACACAAGTGCGAAAAGTGGTTTTTCAACACTAACACAAGTGCGAAAAGTGGTTTTTCAACACTAACACAAGTGCGAAAAGTGGTTTTTCAACACTAACACAAGTGCGAAAAGTGGTTTTTCCACAATAATACAAGTGCAAAAGTGATTTCCTGCACCAACACAAGTGCGAAAAGTGGTTTTTCAACACTAACACAAGTGCGAAAAGTGGTTTTTCAACACTAACACAAGTGCGAAAAGTGGTTTTTCAACACTAACAGAAGTGCGAAAAGTGGTTTTTCCACACTAATACAACTGCAAAAGTGGTTTCCTGCACCAAGACAAGTGCGAAAAGTGGTTTTTCAACACTAACACAAGTGCGAAAAGTGGTTTTTCAACACTAACACAAGTGCGAAAAGTGGTTTTTCAATACTAACACAAGTGCGAAAAGTGGTTTTGCCACACTAATACAAGTGCAAAAGTGGTTTCCTGCACCAACACAAGTGCGAAAAGTGGTTTTTCAACACTAATACAAGTGCAAAAGTGGTTTCCTGCACCAATACAAGTGCAAAAGTGGTTTCCTGCACCAAGACAAGTGCGAAAAGTGGTTTTTCAACACTAACACAAGTGTGAAAAGTGGTTTTTCAACACTAACACAAGTGCGAAAAGTGGTTTTTCAACACTATCACAAGTGCAAAAAGTGTTTTCCACACTAGTACAAGTACAAAAGTGGTTTCCTGCACCAACACAAGTGCAAAAAGTGGTTTTTCAACACTATCACAAGTGCGAAAAGTGGTTTTTCAACACTAACACAAGGGCAAAAAGTGTTTTTTCCACACTAATACAAGTGCAAAAGTGGTTTCCTGCACCAACACAAGAGCGAAAAGTGGTTTTTCAACACTAACACATGCGCGAAAAGTGGTTTTTCAACACTATCACAAGTGCAAAAAGTGTTATTTCCACACTAATACAATTGCAAAAGTGGTTTTCCTGCACCAACACAAGTGCGAAAAGTGGTTTTTCAACACTAACACAAGTGCGAAAAGTGGTTTTTCAACACTAACACAAGTGCAAAAAGTGTTTTTTCCACACTAATACAAGTGCAAAAATGGTTTCCTGCACCAACACAAGTGCGAAAAGTGGTTTTTCAACACTAACAAAAGTGCGAAAAGTGGTTTTTCAACACTAACACAAGTGCGAAAAGTGGTTTTTCCACACTAATACAAGTGCAAAAGTGGTTTCCTGCACCAACAAAAGTGCGAAAAGTGGTTTTTCAACACTAACACAAGTGCGAAAAGTGGTTTTTCCACACTAATACAAGTGCAAAAGTGGTTTCCTGCACCAACACAAGTGCAAAAAGTGGTTTCTCAACACTAACACAAGTGCGAAAAGTGGTTTTTCAACACTAACACAAGTGCGAAAAGTGGTTTTTCAACACTATCACAAGTGCAAAAAGTGTTTTTTCCACACTAATACAAATGCAAAAGTGGTTTCCTGCACCAACACAAGTGCGAAAAGTGGTTTTTCAACACTAACACAAGTGCGAAAAGTGGTTTTTCAACACTAACACAAGTGCGAAAAGTGGTTTTTCAACACTATCACAAGTGCAAAAAGTGTTATTTCCACACTAATACAAGTGCAAAAGTGGTTTCTTGCACCAACACAAGTGCGAAAAGTGGTTTTTCAACACTAACACAAGTGCGAAAAGTGGTTTTTCAACACTAACACAAGTGCAAAAAGTGTTTTTTCCACACTAATACAAATGCAAAAGTGGTTTCCTGCACCAACACAAGTGCGAAAAGTGGTTTTTCAACACTAACACAAGTGCGAAAAGTGGTTTTTCAACACTAACACAAGTGCGAAAAGTGGTTTTTCAACACTATCACAAGTGCAAAAAGTGTTATTTCCACACTAATACAAGTGCAAAAGTGATTTCTTGCACCAACACAAGTGCGAAAAGTGGTTTTTCAACACTAACACAAGTGCGAAAAGTGGTTTTTCAACACTATCACAAGTGCAAAAAGTGTTTTTTCCACACTAATACAAATGCAAAAGTGGTTTCCTGCACCAACACAAGTGCGAAAAGTGGTTTTTCAACACTAACACAAGTGCGAAAAGTGGTTTTTCAACACTAACACAAGTGCGAAAAGTGGTTTTTCAACACTATCACAAGTGCAAAAAGTGTTATTTCCACACTAATACAAGTGCAAAAGTGGTTTCTTGCACCAACACAAGTGCGAGAAGTGGTTTTTCAACACTAACACAAGTGCGAAAAGTGGTTTTTCAACACTAACACAAGTGCAAAAAGTGTTTTTTCCACACTAATACAAGTGCAAAAGTGGTTTCCTGCACCAACACAAGAGCGAAAAGTGGTTTTTCAACACTAACACAAGCGCGAAAAGTGGTTTTTCAACACTAACACAAGTGCGAAAAGTGGTTTTTCCACACTAATACAAGTGTAAAAGTGGTTTCCTGCACCAACACAAGTGCGAAAAGTGGTTTTTCAACACTAACACAAGTGCGAAAAGTGGTTTTTCAACACTATCACAAGTGCAAAAAGTGCTTTTTGCACACTAATACAAGTGCAAAAGTGGTTTCCTGCACCAACACAAGTGCGAAAAGTGGTTTTTCAACACTAACACAAGTGCGAAAAGTGGTTTTTCAACACTAACACAAGTGCGAAAAGTGGTTTTCCACACTAATACAAGTGCAAAAGTGGTTTCCTGCACTAACACAAGTGCGAAAAGTGGTTTTTCAACACTAACACAAGTGCGAAAAGTGGTTTTTAAACACTAACACAAGTGCGAAAAGTGGTTTTTCAACACTAACACAAGTGCGAAAAGTGGTTTTTCAACACTAACACAAGTGCGAAAAGTGTTTTTTCCACACTAATACAAGTGCAAAAGTTGTTTCCTGCACCAAGACAAGTGCGAAAAGTGGTTTTTCAACACTAACACAAGTGCGAAAAGTGGTTTTTCAACACTAACACAAGTGCAAAAAGTGGTTTTTCAACACTAACACAAGTGCGAAAAGTGGTTTTTCCACACTAATACAAGTGCAAAAGTGGTTTCCTGCACCAACACAAGTGCCAAAAGTGGTTTTTCAACACCAACACAAGTGCGAAAAGTGGTTTTTCAACACTATCACAAATGCAAAAAGTGTTTTTTCCACACTAATACAAGTGCAAAAGTGGTTTCCTGCACCAACACAAGTGCGAAAAGTGGTTTTTCAACACTAACACAAGTGCGAAAAGTGGTTTTTCAACACTAACACAAGTGCGAAAAGTGGTTTTTCAACACTATCACAAGTGCAAAAAGTGTTTTTTCCACACTAGTACAAGTGCAAAAGTGGTTTCCTGCACCAACACAAGTGCAAAAAGTGGTTTTTCAACACTAACACAAGTGCGAAAAGTGGTTTTTAAACACTAACACAAGTGCGAAAAGTGGTTTTTCAACACTATCACAAGTGCAAAAAGTGTTTTTTCCACACTAATACAAGTGCAAAAATGGTTTCCTGCACCAACACAAGTGCGAAAAGTGGTTTTTCAACACTAACAAAAGTGCGAAAAGTGGTTTTTCAACACTAACACAAGTGCGAAAAGTGGTTTTTCCACACTAATACAAGTGCAAAAGTGGTTTCCTGCACCAACACAAGTGCGAAAAGTGGTTTTTCAACACTAACACAAGTGCGAAAAGTGGTTTTTCAACACTAACACAAGTGCGAAAAGTGGTTTTTCAACACTATCACAAGTGCAAAAAGTGTTTTTTCCACACTAGTACAAGTGCAAAAGTGGTTTCCTGCACCAACACAAGTGCAAAAAGTGGTTTTTCAACACTAACACAAGTGCGAAAAGTGGTTTTTAAACACTAACACAAGTGCAAAAAGTGGTTTTTCAACACTAACACAAGTGCGAAAAGTGTTTTTTCCACACTAATACAAGTGCAAAAGTGGTTTCCTGCACCAACACAAGTGCGAAAAGTGGTTTTTCAACACTAACACAAGTGCGAAAAGTGGTTTTTCAACACTAACACAAGTGCGAAAAGTGGTTTTTCAACACTAACACAAGTGCGAAAAGTGGTTTTTCCACAATAATACAAGTGCAAAAGTGATTTCCTGCACCAACACAAGTGCGAAAAGTGGTTTTTCAACACTAACACAAGTGCGAAAAGTGGTTTTTCAACACTAACACAAGTGCGAAAAGTGGTTTTTCAACACTAACAGAAGTGCGAAAAGTGGTTTTTCCACACTAATACAACTGCAAAAGTGGTTTCCTGCACCAAGACAAGTGCGAAAAGTGGTTTTTCAACACTAACACAAGTGCGAAAAGTGGTTTTTCAACACTAACACAAGTGCGAAAAGTGGTTTTTCAATACTAACACAAGTGCGAAAAGTGGTTTTGCCACACTAATACAAGTGCAAAAGTGGTTTCCTGCACCAACACAAGTGCGAAAAGTGGTTTTTCAACACTAATACAAGTGCAAAAGTGGTTTCCTGCACCAATACAAGTGCAAAAGTGGTTTCCTGCACCAAGACAAGTGCGAAAAGTGGTTTTTCAACACTAACACAAGTGTGAAAAGTGGTTTTTCAACACTAACACAAGTGCGAAAAGTGGTTTTTCAACACTATCACAAGTGCAAAAAGTGTTTTCCACACTAGTACAAGTACAAAAGTGGTTTCCTGCACCAACACAAGTGCAAAAAGTGGTTTTTCAACACTAACACAAGTGCGAAAAGTGGTTTTTCAACACTAACACAAGTGCGAAAAGTGGTTTTTCAACACTATCACAAGTGCAAAAAGTGTTTTTTCCACACTAATACAAATGCAAAAGTGGTTTCCTGCACCAACACAAGTGCGAAAAGTGGTTTTTCAACACTAACACAAGTGCGAAAAGTGGTTTTTCAACACTAACACAAGTGCGAAAAGTGGTTTTTCAACACTATCACAAGTGCAAAAAGTGTTATTTCCACACTAATACAATTGCAAAAGTGGTTTTCCTGCACCAACACAAGTGCGAAAAGTGGTTTTTCAACACTAACACAAGTGCGAAAAGTGGTTTTTCAACACTAACACAAGTGCAAAACGTGTTTTTTCCACACTAATACAAGTGCAAAAATGGTTTCCTGCACCAACACAAGTGCGAAAAGTGGTTTTTCAACACTAACAAAAGTGCGAAAAGTGGTTTTTCAACACTAACACAAGTGCGAAAAGTGGTTTTTCCACACTAATACAAGTGCAAAAGTGGTTTCCTGCACCAACACAAGTGCGAAAAGTGGTTTTTCAACACTAACACAAGTGCGAAAAGTGGTTTTTCAACACTAACACAAGTGCGAAAAGTGGTTTTTCAACACTATCACAAGTGCAAAAAGTGTTTTTTCCACACTAGTACAAGTGCAAAAGTGGTTTCCTGCACCAACACAAGTGCAAAAAGTGGTTTTTCAACACTAACACAAGTGCGAAAAGTGGTTTTTAAACACTAACACAAGTGCGAAAAGTGGTTTTTCAACACTAACACAAGTGCGAAAAGTGTTTTTTCCACACTAATACAAGTGCAAAAGTGGTTTCCTGCACCAACACAAGTGCGAAAAGTGGTTTTTCAACACTAACACAAGTGCGAAAAGTGGTTTTTCAACACTAACACAAGTGCGAAAAGTGGTTTTTCAACACTAACACAAGTGCGAAAAGTGGTTTTTCCACAATAATACAAGTGCAAAAGTGATTTCCTGCACCAACACAAGTGCGAAAAGTGGTTTTTCAACACTAACACAAGTGCGAAAAGTGGTTTTTCAACACTAACACAAGTGCGAAAAGTGGTTTTTCAACACTAACAGAAGTGCGAAAAGTGGTTTTTCCACACTAATACAACTGCAAAAGTGGTTTCCTGCACCAAGACAAGTGCGAAAAGTGGTTTTTCAACACTAACACAAGTGCGAAAAGTGGTTTTTCAACACTAACACAAGTGCGAAAAGTGGTTTTTCAATACTAACACAAGTGCGAAAAGTGGTTTTGCCACACTAATACAAGTGCAAAAGTGGTTTCCTGCACCAACACAAGTGCGAAAAGTGGTTTTTCAACACTAACACAAGTGCAAAAAGTGGTTTTTCAACACTAACACAAGTGCGAAAAGTGGTTTTTCCACACTAATACAAGTGCAAAAGTGGTTTCCTGCACCAATACAAGTGCAAAAGTGGTTTCCTGCACCAAGACAAGTGCGAAAAGTGGTTTTTCAACACTAACACAAGTGTGAAAAGTGGTTTTTCAACACTAACACAAGTGCGAAAAGTGGTTTTTCAACACTATCACAAGTGCAAAAAGTGTTTTCCACACTAGTACAAGT
This sequence comes from Myxine glutinosa, assembly GCF_964187855.1. NCBI lineage: Eukaryota > Metazoa > Chordata > Myxini > Myxiniformes > Myxinidae > Myxine > Myxine glutinosa. The sequence goes on from NW_027618702.1 coordinate 60,462, forward strand.
ACAAAAGTGGTTGCCTGCACCAACACAAGTGCAAAAAGTGGTTTTTCAACACTAACACAAGTGCGAAAAGTGGTTTTTCAACACTAACACAAGTGCGAAAAGTGGTTTTTCAACACTATCACAAGTGCAAAAAGTGTTTTTTCCACACTAATACAAATGCAAAAGTGGTTTCCTGCACCAACACAAGTGCGAAAAGTGGTTTTTCAACACTAACACAAGTGCGAAAAGTGGTTTTTCAACACTAACACAAGTGCGAAAAGTGGTTTTTCAACACTATCACAAGTGCAAAAAGTGTTATTTCCACACTAATACAATTGCAAAAGTGGTTTTCCTGCACCAACACAAGTGCGAAAAGTGGTTTTTCAACACTAACACAAGTGCGAAAAGTGGTTTTTCAACACTAACACAAGTGCAAAAAGTGTTTTTTCCACACTAATACAAGCGCAAAAGTGGTTTCCTGCACCAACACAAGTGCGAAAAGTGGTTTTTCAACACTAACACAAGCGCGAAAAGTGGTTTTTCAACACTAACACAAGTGCGAAAAGTGGTTTTTCCACACTAATACAAGTGCAAAAGTGGTTTCCTGCACCAACACAAGTGCGAAAAGTGGTTTTTCAACACTAACACAAGTGCGAAAAGTGGTTTTTCAACACTATCACAAGTGCAAAAAGTGTTTTTTCCACACCAATACAAGTGCAAAAGTGGTTTTCCTGCACCAACACAAGTGCGAAGAGTGGTTTTTCAACACTAACACAAGTGCGAAAAGTGGTTTTTCAACACTAACACAAGTGCGAAAAGTGATTTTTGCACACTAATACAAGTGCAAAAGTGGTTTCCTGCACCAACACAAGTGCGAAATGTGGTTTTTCAACACTAACACAAGTGCGAAAAGTGGTTTTTCAACACTAACACAAGTGCGAAAAGTGGTTTTCCACACTAATACAAGTGCAAAAGTGGTTTCCTGCACTAACACAAGTGCGAAAAGTGGTTTTTCAACACTAACACAAGTGCGAAAAGTGGTTTTTCAACACTAACACAAGTGCAAAAAGTGTTTTTTCCACACTAATACAAGTGCAAAAGTGGTTTCCTGCACCAACACAAGAGCGAAAAGTGGTTTTTCAACACTAACACAAGCGCGAAAAGTGGTTTTTCAACACTAACACAAGTGCGAAAAGTGGTTTTTCCACACTAATACAAGTGTAAAAGTGGTTTCCTGCACCAACACAAGTGCGAAAAGTGGTTTTTCAACACTAACACAAGTGCGAAAAGTGGTTTTTCAACACTATCACAAGTGCAAAAAGTGTTTTTTGCACACTAATACAAGTGCAAAAGTGGTTTCCTGCACCAACACAAGTGCGAAAAGTGGTTTTTCAACACTAACACAAGTGCGAAAAGTGGTTTTTCAACACTAACACAAGTGCGAAAAGTGGTTTTCCACACTAATACAAGTGCAAAAGTGGTTTCCTGCACTAACACAAGTGCGAAAAGTGGTTTTTCAACACTAACACAAGTGCGAAAAGTGGTTTTTAAACACTAACACAAGTGCGAAAAGTGGTTTTTCAACACTAACACAAGTGCGAAAAGTGGTTTTTCAACACTAACACAAGTGCGAAAAGTGTTTTTTCCACACTAATACAAGTGCAAAAGTTGTTTCCTGCACCAAGACAAGTGCGAAAAGTGGTTTTTCAACACTAACACAAGTGCGAAAAGTGGTTTTTCAACACTAACACAAGTGCAAAAAGTGGTTTTTCAACACTAACACAAGTGCGAAAAGTGGTTTTTCCACACTAATACAAGTGCAAAAGTGGTTTCCTGCACCAACACAAGTGCCAAAAGTGGTTTTTCAACACCAACACAAGTGCGAAAAGTGGTTTTTCAACACTATCACAAATGCAAAAAGTGTTTTTTCCACACTAATACAAGTGCAAAAGTGGTTTCCTGCACCAACACAAGTGCGAAAAGTGGTTTTTCAACACTAACACAAGTGCGAAAAGTGGTTTTTCAACACTAACACAAGTGCTAAAAGTGGTTTTTCAACACTATCACAAGTGCAAAAAGTGTTTTTTCCACACTAGTACAAGTGCAAAAGTGGTTTCCTGCACCAACACAAGTGCAAAAAGTGGTTTTTCAACACTAACACAAGTGCGAAAAGTGGTTTTTAAACACTAACACAAGTGCGAAAAGTGGTTTTTCAACACTATCACAAGTGCAAAAAGTGTTTTTTCCACACTAATACAAGTGCAAAAATGGTTTCCTGCACCAACACAAGTGCGAAAAGTGGTTTTTCAACACTAACAAAAGTGCGAAAAGTGGTTTTTCAACACTAACACAAGTGCGAAAAGTGGTTTTTCCACACTAATACAAGTGCAAAAGTGGTTTCCTGCACCAACACAAGTGCGAAAAGTGGTTTTTCAACACTAACACAAGTGCGAAAAGTGGTTTTTCAACACTAACACAAGTGCGAAAAGTGGTTTTTCAACACTATCACAAGTGCAAAAAGTGTTTTTTCCACACTAGTACAAGTGCAAAAGTGGTTTCCTGCACCAACACAAGTGCAAAAAGTGGTTTTTCAACACTAACACAAGTGCGAAAAGTGGTTTTTAAACACTAACACAAGTGCGAAAAGTGGTTTTTCAACACTAACACAAGTGCGAAAAGTGTTTTTTCCACACTAATACAAGTGCAAAAGTGGTTTCCTGCACCAACACAAGTGCGAAAAGTGGTTTTTCAACACTAACACAAGTGCGAAAAGTGGTTTTTCAACACTAACACAAGTGCGAAAAGTGGTTTTTCAACACTAACACAAGTGCGAAAAGTGGTTTTTCCACAATAATACAAGTGCAAAAGTGATTTCCTGCACCAACACAAGTGCGAAAAGTGGTTTTTCAACACTAACACAAGTGCGAAAAGTGGTTTTTCAACACTAACACAAGTGCGAAAAGTGGTTTTTCAACACTAACAGAAGTGCGAAAAGTGGTTTTTCCACACTAATACAACTGCAAAAGTGGTTTCCTGCACCAAGACAAGTGCGAAAAGTGGTTTTTCAACACTAACACAAGTGCGAAAAGTGGTTTTTCAACACTAACACAAGTGCGAAAAGTGGTTTTTCAATACTAACACAAGTGCGAAAAGTGGTTTTGCCACACTAATACAAGTGCAAAAGTGGTTTCCTGCACCAACACAAGTGCGAAAAGTGGTTTTTCAACACTAATACAAGTGCAAAAGTGGTTTCCTGCACCAATACAAGTGCAAAAGTGGTTTCCTGCACCAAGACAAGTGCGAAAAGTGGTTTTTCAACACTAACACAAGTGTGAAAATTGGTTTTTCAACACTAACACAAGTGCGAAAAGTGGTTTTTCAACACTATCACAAGTGCAAAAAGTGTTTTCCACACTAGTACAAGTACAAAAGTGGTTTCCTGCACCAACACAAGTGCAAAAAGTGGTTTTTCAACACTAACACAAGTGCGAAAAGTGGTTTTTCAACACTAACACAAGGGCAAAAAGTGTTTTTTCCACACTAATACAAGTGCAAAAGTG